>NW_009186277.1:0-1708 GCF_000690835.1 Fulmarus glacialis
GGGGGGATGCCGCGGTGGGGCCGCGTGGGTGCAGTGACCCCAACCACCTGCGCCTGCCCGAGCACGGGGAGGGTGCCTGCATTACAGTCTCACTGTGAAACCCCATGTAGTAATTAAGATTTCATTCTTAAAAATTAAATATTTATCTGGAAACATGATCTCTAGCTGCGAGAAGCCTGCGTCAGCATGAGGGGGACCTGGGCACAGAGCTGTGCCCGGACCGGGACGAGGGTCCAGACCCATCACGTGTGACACCGCACTGGTGGGGCCAATGCCATCAGCTGCTTTGTCACTGTCGGACCCGGCAAGGCCATTAGTTTTGTCAGTGTGAGAATAAAGAGCCGTCTCTGGGGAGAGATGGAAAAACTCGATCCGGCTCCCAGCAGCCCTGAGGGGGTTGTGTTTTACCATTTCTTTATGACTTACCAGCTGGAACACAAGCAGGCTTAGCTGTCGCGAGTGCCAGGAGCATTTTCTGCTTCCAGCTCCCACAGGGAGCCTGTGACAGAACATCAGGGACTGGCGCAGGAAGCCGAGAAGCCGGGGAACAGATTGAGGGAGGGAGGGAAGGTGGTGGCGCTCCGCTGTGCCAAATCCGAAACACTTCTGGCGCGTGCCTGGCCTGTCCCACCCCTTCCCTCCCCCAGGAGCATTGCTGGGACGGGCGCTGCAGAAAAAGGAAGACTTATTGAGAAAGGCCCATCTGCTTGGCAGTGCCCTGCGGCGACATGGCCGTGCCCAGGAAGGGCATCACCAGTCCAGGTACAGGCTCTTGAACTGGTCTTGGACCATCGCGGTAAGGGATGGCAAACAGCTCCCGGTACCCTGTTGGATGGCTGCTTTCATGGAATGGATGCAAATCTGTATGCAAATAAATCCTGGTCTCTGGACTCATAAAACCCCCAGAACTCATCAGAATAAATATGGTTTGCCTCAACTTTTTTTCACCCACCAAAGGAGTAAATTGCTCTTTTTCAACAGTTATGTCTCATGACGTATTTAACCATTTCAGCATAATAACTCAACAGTAATAGAGATGATGAGCTAATACACAACAGTAATTAAAAGCGGCCGTGACCTCTGTCCCTGCTGCAGTCATCGCCGCACCTCCTCCAAGTCGCCAAACAACCTCTTCTTTTTTTATGTCACCTTCGCTGCTTTAATACACAGATATGACACATCTCTGAAAACACCTGTATGTGAAGAGTTGCCCAACCCCAACCGGCCGCCATGCCCAGGACATGCCACCCCTGTGCAGGGACGGTCTGCGGGCTTTCTCCAGGGCTGAGCGGGGTTATGGGGTGCTGTGGGACCAGGCATCGGGGGGTCCCAGCCCTGCCCGGGGGCTCAGCCCCTCAGTGGGGCTCTGCAGAAGTGGCTGGAGAGTTGTGTCCCGAGGGAACGTCCTTTTTGGGCCCTTTTCCCGTGAAAAGCCAGGGTGGGATGGGGTGGTCAGGAGCCTGCAGGCAGCTGCCCGAAAGGGGTCTGTAAAGCTGTTCATGGAGTCTGCAGCCCTTGGAGGGGAAACCGCATGTGATGGACGGAGAAAGCAGGCTGGTATCAGTCAAATAATCCCTCTCATTAGTCTTCCGTAAAGCAGGAGATAAGGCAGTGAAAGGGACAGCTGCTCCTTTGGCTGTGCCGTGGGTGGGGGTTTCCCGCAGCAGATTTGTCAGTGCCAGAGGACTTTCCCACGGGACGGGTCCCC
>NW_009186278.1:0-340 GCF_000690835.1 Fulmarus glacialis
CCGGGGCGGGGGAGCCCCCCCGCCGCAGCACCAACGGAGACGTCTCTCCTGTCCGATCCGTGGGCTTTTTTGGACTCTCCAGCTCCTCTTCGTCTGCCGGAGGTTTTCCATATTCCCGTCTTCTAGCACCCAGCAAGGGACTCGCCATCCTCCCCAGATCCGCAGCATCGATGGACCTGGCAGTGCTCAGGGAAGAAGCCGGCCGGCTCGTTGCTGGTTCCTTGGTGTCTCTGCTCACCCTAAACAACAGATATCGGTGTTAGTTTAAGCTGTGTGATTTCCAGTGACTGTAACGTCATTCAGCAAGGCCAAGGCTGAGCAGCAAAAAGCCGGTATTGGC
>NW_009186278.1:416-854 GCF_000690835.1 Fulmarus glacialis
GTTTTTATCTTAAATAACTCTAAGGCAGCCAACCCGGCTGAATGCACGGCGTAGGGTGTGTGGCGCGGCCGCCTTTAGCTCTGCCAAACCAACACATACCTCCAAACGTCCTTTTTTCTTGACATATTATAGCAATACGTAGGATTTATTTTTGTCAAAGCCAAAGATTATTCACTAAAATTTTATGAAACCAGCTTGCAGAGCACCCCGAATGCATCTTAACGTTATTGCGGGGCATGATTCACCCGGGGTCCTGCTGGGGAGGGAAAATGATTGTGAGCTGCAAGAGCCAAACGACGCCTGGCCAGGGGCGGCTCGCTGAAGAGCGACTGACAGCAGTGATGTGTGGGGCCGGGACCTCGCCCTGCAAACGGGGGCTGAGGCGGATGGCAGCGACCGTGGGGGTTCCACCTCTGCTTGCCAAAGAGGAGCCGCACC
>NW_009186279.1:0-6051 GCF_000690835.1 Fulmarus glacialis
GCCCCCGCCTCCCCTCACAGCGGCCGCCCTGCACCTCTGCCCAGTGCACTGCTGTATTGCGTGGACTGATTAAAAAAACATGGTGGCAAACTCATCTAACTACTGATAAGTTTTCAGAGAAATGTGTGGTATCTTGCAAGAGGGTACACCTCCACTCCTGGTGCTCTCCCATGTTTAGAGGTACGTGCTAAAAAGCCTTGCATGAAACTGAAACCATTATTTGAGTTCCACTCTCGAGGTTCAAAAAAAAAAAAAAAAGAAAATATTGGTTTTGTTCCACATATTTCTATAAATTTCTGGAATTTAGTTTTTTAGGCCTTGTCCTAAACCTGCTAAAATTTATTTCTTCTTTTTCTATGAAACAGCAATCGCTTGTACTCTCAGTTTTCTGTCTGCAGTGGTGCTGCTTGAAATAAGCAGTTGTGGATTGAACCGATGATGCCTCAGTGTGCTTCACCTCTCCCTCCCTCTGACAGAAACTACATGGGGAGATTGCATAAGCCTTGAACCATCAGGGCCTATAGCCTTGTTGGGGGGGAGGGAATGGCTCTTCTTTCATCTTAAAAACAAACAAACAAGCAAACAACAAAACCCAGAAACAAAAACCCTATTTAAATCTGTATTTTTTCCCCTATACAAATTTTGGGAAGTCTTAGCTTTCATATTCTATGGCAAAAAAATTCACTGTCGATTTTCACTTTCTATGAAAATGCATATACTTTATTCAGTTTGACTTTATCAGTTCCATGTTTCAATTAAACAGGCAATCGTAGGAAAAACATTGTCTGTTTTTCCAAAGCAACGTTTGTTACTAAGTCATTTACTTTATCAAAAAGTTTTTTCTTCTTAGTGTCATAGAAAATTCTGTAAACAGGGTGTTCTGTGGAGCAGTATTTATCCGTGAATTGCGTTTATATCAACAAAATCAGCACTTGTTCAAAATGCCTTGCAGATAGCTGCAGCAGTGTCAATCATTTGAAAGTAGGTGTCTTTTTATAGAGTACTTCTCAGGGTGTCTTCTTGAACTTTCCTTTGAATTTTACATAAAATAAATTAGTCCTTCCATCAGCCAGTAAATTAGAAGATTGAAGTGAGCAGTTGTTCAAATCAACATGTTGTTATCATTAAGCACCACAGATACATATTAAAGTCTGGATATATTAGCTGTCTTTCCTCATCATTCCCTTATACCTAATCATAAGGCTGTCTTAGATGCATGATTTGCAGCTGAGCTGTAACAACGGCATCAGTCTCTTCAGAGGGCTCTGAAGGCACAGCTTCAGTTAGTGACTCTGGCAATGATGTGATTGAACTAGAAGATGGAAAAAGGCTTAATGAAATAATGTTCTGGTCAGATAAAGCAGTTCAGGAAAATGATGTTTCCTTTTGTTCCGGACGTTGTTTAATCTTCTGCCACTTAGCTTACATATAGCTTTGTACAGTTAGCTTTGATCAGCTTCAAATGTGAAAGAAAATCCGTGTGCTGGTTTCATATCTCTCTGAGTGCTTTCCTAGTGTGCTTGAAATGTTCACAACTTAATTCGAATGTGTTTTCCCTGTGTTTGAAAACTACCTATTCTTAATTTTTTTTTTTCTTTGATGCATTTATATCTGCAACATGAAGAGCACCTTCTTTAGAGATATTGCTAAAAGACAGTTTGAGAAACGTTTAAGGCAAGGCAAGAGTTCTTACCTACTTTGAACTTACAAGATTTAACTTTTATCATTTTGTATCAGCTGTGATGATTGTTAATGTGTCCTGGTTTTAGTTAAAAAGTCACTGTCAATGGGTGTTTGTTGTTGCTGTTTTTTTAGCAAGTCCATCATATATATGTAGATCCTCTCTTGTCTTTGTAAAGACAATATTACAAAAGTATCCAGTGTCTTGTATCCTTGAGCCCAAATAGGAAAAATACCAGATAGGTAAAAAGACTTGAGTCTCCCATTTGCCAGTTGGTCATAGAAAATCTGCTCTTGTGCTTCCCTGTCACATATAGAATTTCTAAAATCCCCAGGACCAAATGAACTTTTCTGCTATTAAATATTTAGAACATTTCCAGGAACACTTAGGTACTAACAGGAATGTCAGAATCACAAGCACAAGTACTGCTGAAATATCCTCTTGAAAAGTATCGCTTTGTAAGTGCTTTAGGAGTTGTCACACAAATATTCTTGCAAGCCTGCCTGGGTAGCAGTGTACAGAGTAATGGATGCTGTTGTGTCAGGCAAGACTAGAAAAATTATTTTATTCGGGTGAGGTTTGTTTTGCTTGGAGGAAGCAGTTCAAGACAAATAATAAATCAGAGACATCGAGTTCCGAAGTTGGGAGTTTGATTTAATATGTTGTCTTTTCAACTAAAAACACAAAGGGAATATGTGCATTAGAATACATGCATTGCAAAAAGAAACACCAAAAACTTGAACAGTACAGCTTTAGCAGAATTTGACCTCATCTGCAATGGCAGTTCATGGGGAGTAGAAGAAAGGTGGTTTCCAGGCAGCCAGAAATGGATTAGGGTCAAGATTTTAGATTCTGCATATAATCAAATAGAAAGTCCATCCAAATCATTGATTTAATGTGTTTCATACAGTAAAGCTGTTTCATAGGTAAGGTATTGGGGGATTACTTATAAAAGCCTGGTTTTGCATCAGTAAGAGGCTTTTCTTCCGGTCTTATGAGCCGCTCAATATTTTAAACTGACTCCACTGACTGCAATAAGGAGTGAACTTGCTAAGGACTTCAGAGAGTGAAGGGTCTATGTGGGATCAGAGAAGTGTAGGGTACAGTTAGTCTCCTTTGTTGAATTGCTTTTCTTAAACACAAAGGGTCTTGCTTTCTAGGCTTATGTTAAGCCTTATGTGATATGCAAGTTTCATGACTGAATATCTGTATAAACTGTGTGCAAGAGAAGCCACAGTCTTTCCTCTTTAATAGTAGTACAAGTGGTGGTACAATTGCAAGAGGGGGGAAAAAGGATGATGGAGTAGATAATTCTTAATATATAAATACGGTGAAACAGCTGTTAATAAAAACTCCTTAATAAATAGGGTAGAACAGACAAAAAGAAAACTGTTATTTTGTTACTGACTGGAGTTGGATGAGATGTACAGATATTTCAAATTATCATCATCAAGGTTGAAAGAAATTTATATTGAAACTGAACTGCTGATACAAAAAGCACTGAAATAGATGTGCTTCTGAAAGAAATTAAAACCACTGATAATGATTCAAAAAGCACTCTTCATTGAAAAATGCATAATTTTAGTAGCCAAGCTTGATTTTTCAAATATTTATAAAAGAAGATTGTATGAAAATATTCCTCATATTTTTCATGCTTCCTGGATTGTTGGCACAACTGTGCGTGAATGAATGCTAACTCAAGCCACTTCAGCTATGTAATATTCCCAGAAGGCAGGGATATCTTTAAATGATGTAAAGCTCTATACCACTCTGAAAGCTATCTGTGAGGATATATGAACCTGTATGTTAGTATGTACACTGGTGAAATGACTTTTCTGTCTCTGTGCTTGTATCCCAGGCTATATTCAGAGACTTTTAGCCACTATTTAGGGTTTAGTCTCTCAAGTAGCTATGGAATGACTGACCAAAAACTGCTGAAAGTCACTGAAAAGACTCTTGTTTATAATTGCGCCCAAGTGAGCCAGGACTTGTAATCTTGAGTTGAAGTTGATGTCTCAGAGCTTAGAAATATGAAATAGTTTACAGAAAGCTTTTCAGATTTGCTTGACTTTTAGAATTGTAATCTAGCCACTAAGCCCTTTTTTTTCTTTCCTTTTTTTTTTTTTCTTCCTTTCCCCCCCCTCCCCCCTGCCCCAAGGGCTCTTAGTTCAGAAATGTGTTCCAGAGATTGATTTTAATATGTTCAGGTGAGAGAACCAACGCATTGTCTCTCTGCAAGGTGATGATTACCAAAAAAAAAAAAAAAAAAGATACCAGTTGTAATCAAACTCCCCAAAGCAAAAAATATCTAATCACATTCATCCAGAATTTTGAAAGATTTTAAGGGGGGAAAATGATTGTCCCAAGAACTGCTTATGCTTAGTAGAAAATGAGGAAATATTTATCTAGTCTTTAGGTTTGCCTGTGTGTTACTTTTAATAGAGCATTGTGTACAACCTCTCAACTTTTTATAACTCAGTTCCATTGTTCTGAGAACAACTTGGAAAAGAAGTAACATGTGTGTTCCTCCCACAGCTTTACACATGTGTGCCTATCAGTAACACCTGCCACACTCTGGCTCCAGGACCCAGAGGTGTATGTATATGTGTGTGTGTAAACTAGCTACAAATGACACACAACACAGGAGGCCCAAGTACTCCAGATGACTAATATCTATGCATTTGGGATGGCAGTAAGTAATGCCAGTTGCAGTTCTCCACATTTGGATGATTGAAGTGTGCTTTGTCTTTCATAAACCGCTGAGTGGGAGTATATGCTTTTCTGCTGCTGCTTACCATGTAAGTGTTAAAAGTTTGCATGTAAGCTGTTACCGACCCACCTTAGAATAAGAAGATTCCTGTAGAAGGAAAGTATGATAATGTTTTCTGGAAGAGCAAATTTTACTAAGGAGTTTTCTTCAGCTATTGAGAGCCCTGACTGAGAATTTGCTTTTATTTAACCTATGCGAACCTAGAATACCAGGAAGTAACGTTTCTTTAAAGCTATTTGGTTAAAGAGATTTTACCTCTAGGGTACAAAATGAAACAATAAAGTGCTGTTTGTTTACCAGGGTAACACTTGGAATTAAAATCTTGGTTTAACTTGTGTTATTTCACAGTTGGTTGAAAGAATCCATTAAGATAGATTCAAATCAGGAGTTGGAGTACTGTGCTGCTTCTAGGTCAGCAGAGGTCTAGGTGACTGTAGAGAGCAGCATAAAAACCTCTTGCCAAACTTAACTGTTTTCAAATTGTTACACATTATCAGTGTAGTTCAGCTCGTGGTGGCTGTGTATAGATATGCAATCAATGGCTTTGCACCAAAACCAGCTCTGATCAAGGCAATAATTGAATAGGGATTCATACTGCTCTGCTATTAGTAATTTTAAAGTGTAATATATATTGCTCTATGAACCTATCAAATGCTGTAAACCAAGGAAAGGAGTAGATTGAAATGACAAGTTAGAAGATGTATCATGCAAGCTATAGCCATTATAAATCAGCTAATATTGTAAAAGCATAGTAAATGTTGTCTGAATTCTGCTCCATTAAAATTAATGGAAATTCTGTGATGAAATTCAGTGAGGAACATGGGTAAACACTCCTGAAAACCCTGTCCCTTTAGGCCATTTCCTTATCTATTTGGTATTGTTTAAATCTGTAGGTGCAGTTACGAACTGCCTCAGTAGCTGAGTTTTCTATTTTAATCTAATACACAATTGGACTGAGGCTTTCAAAGCCGTTCATTGATTAAAATAGACGGAAAAGGAGTAGCTAAATTCTCTGCATGTTTTGAAAATTTTAGCCTTTGGGTGTTAACTTGCAGTCTTTAATCAGTCCTTAATCAAGTAGAATTCTCACTGGGACTTTTGCTTGAATAAAACCTACACAATTTGATCTTTTGGCAAGAAGGTTTTACAGGAAACTGGTTTCTGCAAGCAGAAGAAAATGTATGCAAGAAAGGTTCTAAAGTACATGAGAACAAACATCTCCTTCCAGTTATAAATAGCTAAATGCTTTTTATTGGTGGTGGGTTTTTGGTGAGCAAGAATATACTAACAGATAATCTGAAATGCAAATAAAATGGAAATAGTTGCTTCAGCTGACATAATGCTTCCACACATTTCTAGTTGACTTTTTTGTATCGCAAAAAACTTTCTCACACGTGTCATTATAGTTTTACTTTAATTTTCAGTGACTGCTGCTTATAGAATAGAGACATTTCTTACAGGGTGAACATCACTAGTACTGCTTCTGAGGTCTGAAGAGACATTCTCAGAGAGATGGATGCCCTGATCTGCTGTCTAAGCACCATCACTTATGGTATATTCATCAGAATCTAAACTCCAAAACTGTAGATATATTTCTTTT
>NW_009186280.1:0-23593 GCF_000690835.1 Fulmarus glacialis
AAGTTGGGTCTGCCGACACTCTTTGTCAACACAGTGAAAGCTAGCTCTAAATTTGGAAGTCAGGTGAAAAGAGATTTGGGGTGTCATATGTGACTAAAAGTATTCTCAAAACTGCCCAGTTCTGAGCTGACTTACATCTATCTTGAATAACAGTGTGGGCAAACCCCCAAACTTGAATCTGGAAATGCTTCTGTAACTTTTTCAGCTCGCAGTCATTCTTTCATTACAACCTTTGAAAGATTGTTTTCTGTATCCCCTTCTACTGTCCTGTGGTCTTGCGTAAGAGTCGGGTCACAACGGAAGTGGAGAATATAACTGATGAGTCAAATTTGATTTAAACTAATCAACTATTTTTTCTGGAAGTAACACGATGTTGTTTAGTATTGTTTGGGAATTTTTTTTTAGCTTAAATTCAAATCAACAGTAAGTAAGTGATAGCAACCTGTTTTGAAACTGACCTTGCTTGGAGGTACTGACAGAGTTTCAGAACTGACACATGTAGTAAATCTGTTGTTATATCTAGTTCAATTGTATTATTTATGTCACACAAAGGTTCAGAATGTAATTTTTCTTTATAAGCTAAAATTGGGACAAATGTATTTTCATTTGTATAGTAGCTATGAAATGGCCTTTGAAGAAGAAAGGCCTTTCTGGAAGTTAAATAAGAAATTGACTTTGTAGAACATTTGCATGCCTATTTAAAAAAATGGAAAAAATGGTTTCTTTTAGGACTCTCTCATTCCTGGGGATGAGTTTATGTCTTGCCTTGATGTTCATTTGCTCTTGGTACTATGCTTTGATTGCCATGCTAATCGCAGGATGTATATACAAATACATAGAATATAGAGGGTAAGACCATATATCTTATTTATTCTATATTTAATATCTTTAACAATCAGCAAAAAGCACTTTTCTGTAAAATAGATACAACTGAAGTAATAGAATTAAGAGTATTCCTTGAAACAAGGTAAGATCCCGTCTCTGTTAAGGGTTGTAAGTTTTCAGGTTCTAATTTCTCTGGAAGCTCTGTTCCAAACTTCTCGACAACTAGAACTAATCAAAATAAGAACCAATAAGGCTGGGAAATTTTCATTTGAGCAGAGATTATGGTGTAAAGTTTTGGTACTTCAGGAACATCACCTTTTAGTACCAAGCAGCAACTATTACAAAACTGTTACCTTCTTATTAACTTGTGCTAAAGCCCAAAAAACTCTATTCTTTTGTGTGGACTTTAGCACTTTTTAGAATGGATTGTTCAGTATGATTCAGAGCACCCACTGAAAATTATCTGTTTTCTGAAGGCTTAGATAGTCTTTAAATTGCAACATATTTTGCATTGTATGCATTTGACAAGGGACATGGGCAGAGCCACACCTGTAAGAAATGCTGTGCAAGTAGGAGACTTAAAAGGCATGCTGAGTTCATTAAAAAAAAAACCCTAAACAAAACAAAAAACCCAACCAAACAAGCAAAAAACCAACCAACCAAAAAACCCCCCAAAAAAACCCAACTGAAAAAAAATCCAACTAAACATAATCACCTCTAGTGTTTGGATGTGTTGATCAGTAATGTGTGTGCTTTCCCTTTCTAAGGAAAGATACCCAATGCTGAAAGATTCTAGTCAAGAAAAATAGTAAGATCTTGGAGCAGGAAATTGAAGCGAGGCCAGTTGTTTTGATGAGTGATTAAGCACAAGTCTTAAGTGGATCAGCTGGTATAAACTGCTCCACCTTGTGGGTTCATCTTTTAATATCTCCATTTCCAGGTGAGATGTTTTCCTGGATTGTAACAGCTCCATTTACTGGGTTAATTATAAGGAAATTAATTTGCCTATTTTAGCCAGGAAGTCAGATCAGATGATAACAGTTCTGCATGTGTGTATATGTAGGTATGCACATACATAAAATTATACGTACATCCAAATTTGTATACAGGCTCTACAAATGTTGCCACATAGCCAGCACATCTACCCTGCAGAAAGACATTCTTTTTTGCAGAAACTTAACTTCTGTTCTCCCTGCCTTTACAAATGCAGGGGCTGATTTGGCGGCGGGGAGAAACTCACCCTGAAATGTTCTAAAAACTGCTGTCTGGAGAAAACCTCCGTTTTTATTTTAATTTTTGGCTAAGTAAAAGAAACTTACATGATTGTGCTGTCTGTCAGGGTGCATTTTAATTGCCACGTTGTTCTTTAATAGCTTTTGAATTCAGTTTGGCTTATTTCATCTAATTTCAAAAGAAGGCTAGGCGTAACAAAGTTCAGTGAGAATTCATTAATGGAAATGAGAGGAAGGTAGAGCAAGGGAGATGGACCCCTTGCCATAGTAGAATCTCCACGAAGGGAAGTAATGTGTTAGCCTAACAGTTCTTTCTTATTTGGTTGGCCACCTGGCGCATAACATAGCTTTGTATTGGGAGAAAGAGGAGTGGAAAATGTAGGGAGATTTAAAGCAAGCAGGAGGCCGGATAAAGCTTTAGGCTCATCTGGGAGAGAAGCTGGGAAGGAAAGGAAGTGGAGAAAGCTGTAGTGGTGGTGTTGGGGGAAAGATATAACACTCTAATCCATACAAAGTCAAGTTTCACTTACTCATTCTGCTGCTTTAAAACAATTCCTTTTAAGTAACCCTCACTTATTCATTTTAGTGCTTAAAAGCAACTTAAGTAGCTCTCATGATTAAAAAAAGCTTTTGAAGTATCAATAAAATAGACCATAATAAATATTAATGAATACTTAATAAATAGTTCTCTTGAAGGGACCTGAGACTGCTTCATCTTGGCTAGTCTTCATTCTTGATTTAAATCTGCAAGATGAGTTTTTAATGCATTCATGCAAAAAAGAGTGTTTGGGTTTTTATGCCCACTATACCTCATATGAGAAAATGTACTTAATTTGTACAAAATAAATGGGACCCTGTTAATTGAATCTCTTCTGCACCCTGAAGAGCGGAAAAAGAATGGGGTGATGGAATCCGAGGACTGTCTCTGAATGCAGCTCGCTATGCTTTGCTTCGTGTTGAAGATGGTCCTCCTCACACCAAGAACTGGAGGTAAGTCCTACGCCTTCCAAGGTCACATAATTCTTGAAATATGTAAATCTATTGGGAATACTGCTGGTAAAGCTAATGGCCAAAGTGAAATTCACCATTAAAATAATGTTTTAACTTGGGCATGGCAATGATGTAATTGCAATAGTATTATTTTACCGCAATAGAATGCGACTTATGGTCAGCACGTAATCAACCTTGCTGGCAATATGGGCAAACTAACTCAAACTTAAATCCATGTGATGTTGACGTAGTTCCAATTCCATAAGTGGGGGTTTCTTTTTTGATTCTATATATGTTTCCTCTGAAATACACTCGATAAATATACAGAGGATCCATTATTTGTTTAAATTCATTTTTTGTGGCAATCTTTTTGATATAGCTTCATTTAATAATAACACTTTCTAAATTGCTTAGATATCATTAAAACAAAATCTCAGGTTTGCTGTCCATTTGTATGTAGCGGGGTTAGATGTCCATTACTGTTTTTGCAATATATTCGTTTTACTTGTTAAACTATAAATTTTCTCAAAACCAACACAAAAAAATTACTTAGCATTTAAAAAGAAAAGGATGTTGCACATTGTCACTTCTGATTAATGTAGTGCAAATCAGAAGAATTCTGAACAGTGAAACACACAAAAAAGAAATTGTTGCTAAATGTGATACTTTAATTATAATCACTGCTCTGTGATAGTATCCCTGGGTGCATGCACATGCAATGTTCTGTTGCTCTTCAGTGTAATGGCATTATTTTACCATTTGTTATGGAACTGATGCACATAAGCAGTTACCACGGAATACATGAGCCACTGTCTTTATCTGTGTCTGAATTTGGCATCTCAGAGGCACCAATGTAATGTAGTGTTGACTAAGAGCATTCCTGTTAAATGTCTGGCATTGCTTCAGTTCCAGATGAGCTATCCTTCTATTGTGTCGAAGTAATTGCTAGAACTGAACCTTCTTGTTACGTCTTAAATTGCGCTGGTTTTGAGGCTGGAAATACGCTCCAACTCCTTGGCATTCTTTTGAATTTGTAGTAATGACAGGAAAATTATAAAATCCTGGTTTGGGAAAAGTAAGCAGGTTGGATATTGATTAAAGGAAATGGAATGCATCCTCATCAAGCATGCAGTTGAAACTGAACTTGGGGGTGCTATCAGTACGGTTAAGTGTATGACTGTCCTTTTGGAAGGACCTATGCAGGGAGAGGAATGGGTCGACAAGAACATCATGAATATCCAGAAGGACAAGTGCAAAGTCCAGTACCTGGAACAGGCTTGTCCAGTGCAATGGTACTCTGCTCTGGGGAAAAGGACCTGTGGTTCCGAGTAGATAGTAAGCCAGCAGTGTGCCTTGGCAGTGACATGCTGTGCTGCGTCAACAGGAGCATAGCTAGTATACTGAGAAATAAATATATTGGGAAATAATATTCCTCTTTGCTCAGCACTCATTAGAGTACATCTAGAATATTTCATCCAGTTTTAGGCACACTAGTATAGGAAAGACATCACTAAGCTGGAGTGAGTTCAGCAGAGGACCACCGAGATGATGGTTGGGGTACAGGAGCATATCTCCTGTGGGGAGAGGCTGAGGGAGCTATGCTTATTCAGCTTGGAGGAGGCTTAAGGGGAGCCTAAAAGCTGATATAACTAACTAGTAAACATCCAGTACCTAAAAGAAGGTTACTGAGAAGATGGAGTCAAACTCCTTACAGCAGTGTATGGTAGGAGAATGAAAGAACATGATAAAATGGAGAAAGAAAAGAAATAAAAATTGAGATGACAATAACTAAGCACTGAAGAGCTGGATGGAGCTGTAAACAATCTGGTGTGCATTCAATGTTTAAACACTTCAAGCAGCAGGTTGCACTAGATGACCTTGGAAGGGTGATAATTCTGATTCAATAATTTTCTTGGTAAAACTATTCTTTAAGGTAGCTTTTCAGAATGACGGTATGGTGGCTCATGTAGGTATTCTGTACCTAAAGTGTTGTTGCTATTGCAAATTATGACTGCGTTACTTGATAGTTGAATATTTTCCATTGAATTAAGCACTTAATCTGCATTTTATTAACTGTTAATTTTAATTTTCCAATTCTTTCTTGCTTTTCTATATATATGTGTGTGCGTGTGTTTAACTTTTTTTTTTTGGCAGGCCTCAACTTTTGGTCTTGTTAAACTTGGATGGTGAGCAGTTGGTGAAACATCCTAGATTGCTTTCTTTCACCTCTCAGTTGAAGGCTGGTAAAGGACTGACTATCGTGGGCTCTGTGCTTCAGGGAATCTTCTTGGATAAATGTACAGAAACTCAGAAAGCTGAAGAGGTGTGTGAAAGACAGCTTACAAACACTTGTAACTTCCATTAGTATTTAAATGTTGAATCTGGATAACTCATATCTTGAATTAGAACAGAACTGTTGTAAAGTATTGAATAAACCATCAATTTTTTACTATCAGCACAATCAATGATTATATATAAAGAATAGGGTTGTGTGTGTAGTTTTTTGTTTTATAAAATTTCCCAATAGGATGAGACAATGCTGATACTTCTTAGATTTTTATTTTCTTTAATATTGAAAGCCCTGGGCTCACAATCAAATTACATTCTTGAAAAAGCCAAGTGATAGATTTTATTTTTAACAAATTACCTTATACAGAAAACAGATTTATTTAACAAAAAACTTAACATTTATCTAACAAATGCAGATGTGTTTGGCATAATTTCATCCTCTGGATGTATGCATGATATTATTTTCTACATTGTCCTAGAAATACATAGCAGAGCTAGGGTTAGGAGCAGTCTTTGCTGGAATCCTACTCTGTTGCTTAACTGTAAACAGCATCCTTCTTGAGATCCTTTATTTTCTTTCTCTTTTTTTTTCTTTCCTATCTATCCCATATCTCCAGCGAAGGTAGGATGAGGTAGGAAAAAAATAGTAAGTTGTCATGTAATTTAAGATGACCTCTAACTGTGGTTACAAATACAAGTGAATTTAATTTGAATGTTTCTCTTTTTTCCTGACAACTTGTCAGTATTTGACTGTGCTACCCAGTTGGAAATACATAGATATTTTTGTGGGAAGCCCTTGAAAATACCCGGACTTAATTTTAAATTTTCCCCTGAAGGAAAAAGGGAAGTTAACAGACTGAGCTTCTGAAGATCCATTGTTCATACAGCTTGGACTTTCAGTGCAAAGCACGTTTCCCTTTTTGTTCGGTCTTAAACAACTCGTGTACTTCTTTGTTTAATCCAGTATTGGGGTAACTTGGTATAGATGATTATTTTTGCTTACCTACACAAACTCTCCTAACTTTATAGAGTGGGGAAACATTTTTAGAAAATACCATGTTTCATGTATTTTATTAAATACTATTGAAAAATCTATTGCCTTTAGAAAACTACTATAACGTCTACTCCAAAAGTTGGCTTTGATTGCCATTATATCTTCAGTGTTGTTGAAAAGAGTATCTTGTCTGCTATTTTGATCCAAGTCATCTTCAAAGCTCTGTAAAAACGCCTGTGACTTACTCAGACCTGGTATCTCTAAAATAGATGAGCATTTATGATGTTGAAATGGGCTTAACAAAGCTAACTGCCCTTTTTCTCCCAGCTTTTTTTTTTCTCCCTCTTGGTATTCACACTTGTCCCTAGTGGTTTTTAAAATAACAAAGCGTGAAGCCAGATGGACTACCTGATATCATATGAAAAGGCTCCAAGAGAGCAATTAGCTTGAAAACATGGTGGAAAAAGTCTAGCAATGATATATTGTGAAAGTAATTATTAAGCTGTTGTTGTTATTAACACGTATGAGTAGAAAACAAGACCAAGAATACAATCAGGCCTTTGAAATAAAACAAAGAAAACCTTTAAACAGAAACTGTTAACCATGAGGATTTGAAATGTTACCTGTAGTTGGCTTAACTTGAAGTCAGCTACATTTTTGAGAGGTAGAACACGAATGAATTTAAGGGAGACCTAATCCCTGGGTTCTCTAGAAAGTCCAACCTGGTGTTAAGATCGAGGAAACTATTTGCTTTTAAAATGGAAATGAAGATGAATTGTAAAAGTTTGAGTGCCTGGAGGCCTCACTGGTTTTGGAAAATTTCAACTAGAAAATGTTTCTAGAAGATTTGTAGGAAATCAAGATTTCTCCTGTCTGTCTTTTAAAAAGAAGAAAGCATCTATTTAAACTGATATGCCCTCGCAGATATTGTTTGCACAGACGGACTTGTTAGCTTTGCTACCAAATTCTCTGAAGACTTTTTTTCTCTACTAACCAGAATTTCTGATGTGAAGCCACACTGAGCCAGTGCCAGGCATTCTATGATCAAATCTGTTCCTGATGGTTTTTAATAGGAATTTTGGTGCTTCCAAAATTCCAAATTTTGATGTGCTGGTTCTTCCTTCTGAAACCATGCTGATCTCCCACACAAGGCATTGATGATGATGGGATTTTTAAAGTCATGCCATGAAAAGATAGTAAATGCCAAAGCTGATGTTTCCTAGTCAACCTTGATACAATTTTGAATGCTACTTTTAAATTACTTGGTTATGTGTCTGTGTGTTTGTCAGTGTTTAAATGAAGGGGAGACGTCGAAATTAAAGGGGTGTGGGAGATTTAATCTAGTCAGTTCATCTTGTCATTATTCAACCAGTGATTCCAATTGTCTCCTGCACATCTATTTTTTCCGTGTTGGGAGTTGATAAATAAAGAATCAGCCTCTTAATGTCCAAGTTGTTTAAGGAGCTTTGACGGCCTCTTCTTCTAAAGTCCTTGGCATCACGTTTTTCCAAACCTTCCAATTCCAAAAGAAAAGACTTGTCATTCCAAACATACGGTGCTTTGTCAGTCAGCAGTTTTGACTTTACCTGAAGCAGCGTTACTTCATTTATTTTTGACAATGTGGTTTTATTCGTGTCTTTTTCATTCTTCTTTGGAAATAAAAGGCTGAATAATTAAAATAATGAAAAACCTCTGTGTGGTGTCTTCTGGGGAGGTGGGTGTTTTGGGTTTTAGTTGTCACAGAATCATGTTCCCTCTTTTGGAATTAGCAGTTTCTTGATGTTGATTGTACACTGTAGCTAATGTTTTGCTCTTATTTAGTGCTGTTACTCCTTATGGTGTTTTTTACCAGTGGTGATGACTGCATTTCCCCATGTGTAATCTTCCTTTTGCAGAATGTTAAGGCCTTAATGGGAGTAGAAAAGACTAAAGGATTTTGCCAGATTGTCGTGTCTCCTAATTTCAGAGATGGAATATCCTATTTGATTCAGTCAGCTGGTCTAGGAGGGATGAAGCACAACACAGTCCTGATGGCGTGGCCACAGTCATGGAAGCAGGCAGAAAATCGTTTCTCTTGGAAAAATTTTGTTGGTATGTGTTTATTGACTTTCTTCTTTGCGTTTGTAATACAACTATGTAACTAATGTATTTGCTGTGTGGAGAAAATGTGATGCTGAACATCCGGTGGACAACTGAGTATTTCCCCACAGCTGATTTCACGTGGTGTGGGTTTTCTCAGCCCTCAGCCTCTTCAACCATGGCTTCTCTTGTTCTTCTCCTAAGCAGGTGAGTCAGTAAACCCAGGATGCTCCTCTTTTGCCTCAGCAGAATCTGGGAAGATTTAAGCTTTTGAATTTAAAACAAAAACAAAAGCTGTGAATGAAAACTAGTTCTTGATCAAATGTCTTGCTTTCCCTTGCAGACACTGTACGAGAAACAACAGCAGCTCAGCAAGCACTCTTGGTGGCTAAAAACATTGACTTATTTCCAACAAATCAAGAACGTTTTACTGAAGGCAACATAGATGTGTGGTGGATTGTTCATGATGGTGGTATGCTGATGTTACTGCCTTTTCTCCTTCGACAGCACAAGGCAAGGACAACAGAAAATGGCTGGGATTGCATTTTCTAGCAATGAGTAGTTCTAAGGGTTTCTAATGAAATACTCTATCAAGGTGAAAGAGTAATGCGTGGTGACAGCAATCACTGTGTTATGAATTGTTATAATGTATCTTTTTGATAGGTTTGGAGAAAATGTAAAATGCGTATCTTCACTGTCGCTCAAATGGATGATAATAGCATTCAAATGAAGAAGGATCTTCAGATGTTCTTATATCATCTTAGACTGAATGCTGAAGTGGAAGTTGTTGAAATGGTATGTTACTGCATATTTTTTTAGGTGCAACTGAAACTAAACTTGGGAAAACGGATTTAGCATTTTTGACACTAAGATGTTAGCCCAAATATAAAAAGGGGAAGATTGCAGTCCCACCAAGAACAAGAAGTTTTTTTAAAGCAACAGTATCTTACCATGTCACAATGCTAGTGTATGTGATGGTGAGTTTAATGGTTTTGTCAAGTAGAGTTGAGCCATTTTGATGTGTTAATGCCTACTTTATTTATGAGGACTAGTCCATAGAGATAGTTCACTCAGGAAGGAAAAAGTTTGAATTTTTAGCAGGCAGTGAAATGGAAGACTGAATGTGCTTAATCTAATAATCCATGGCATCCAGCATGAGAGAGGATGAACATGTCTGTGTCTCCAACTGCTGTATGAATATCTCTCTAGAAAAAGGAATCCCTAGGCCCCCATGAGAGTATGTCGGTTGGTTTTGGCATTGCCAGCCTCTTTGGCACTGAACAGCAAGACAATACAGCTAGAGATTCACAAGTCAAATGGTGGCAAAATGAATTTTGTAACTTTTTTGCCTTTTTAAATACTGGTCGTAAACTGCTAAAGAGAAAGGACTAAAGCTGTATTCTGTCTAGACACGCTTTTTTTTGGCAACTAAGGAAAAAACTTTATTTCCAGCACTCAAAGGTGACGAGCATAATGTCCAAAGACCAAAAAAAAAAACCAAACACCACACCCAAAAAACCCCCAAGCCTTGCCCTTCCCCCACAAAACAGAAACAAAAACAAAACAAAAAAACCCAACAACACCTTTTAAACTCATTCTGAAGTGGGATGAAGAAGATGGGTCAACTGGTTCAAAACTTCTGCCACAACCAGTTCCTGGAATGAACAAAACCTATCAAAAAGATTTATCATGTTAATCAGCCATAAAGCAAATTCTAAGAATCGTTTAAGTTACTTATAAAAAAAATGGCTTATGAAAAATTTGGTTAGTATTTTGAACTAGGAAGTAAGATAAATCTTTTTTTTTTTTTTAATTTATTTTTGTTTTGTTTAGAGTTCTGAATATAAAAGACTAAAATGCTGTGGCATGTGCAGGTGAAAGAAGACAGTGCCATAAAAAAGGCTCAGCCTTGGCTGGATTTTGAGCAGAAGATAGTATAGGAAGCACAATTTATTCTTTTCTTATGTGGGTCGTATTTAACCCTGAGAATCTTCCAAAAGATAAGAGGCATGTTACGAGTCAGTGACAACACAGATGACTGCTATAGATTTTTACGTTGTATTTTAGCTTTGAGCTGATGTGAGAATATATGCCAAGTTTCTTCATAAATGCTTCTGTTTGTGCACATTTCTCACTGGTGAAAGGACAATGTATTATTTTGTGGGTCTAGACAGTTTTTAAGCGCACACGTGCTCAGGAAGCAGCAATGCAGACCCAGTTTAAATAAGCGCTTTCAACCCTTTGTCTTTTCTGCAGCCTAGTTGGAACAGAACAGTGGAAACTCTGTCCCAAGTACCTCAAATTTAGATAAAAATCACATTGATATTGGTATAGTAGGATAGCTCGATGTATGAGATTGCTGTTTGAAGATGAAGTTTTAAGAATGATGGATCAATTATATGCTTGGGATTACGCTGATGCCATAAATACATCCGGGACGGAATGAATGCAGGAATGAATGTGGTACACTGTCTAAACGTTGTTCTTCTGAGCAGTACTTTTCTTCTGATGTTTCTAATGCCAATCTCTTTTTGCAGTTTGAAAACGATATTTCTGCATTCACATATGAGAAGACACTTATGATGGAACAGCGATCTCAGATGCTAAAACAGATGCAGCTATCAAAGAACGAAAGGGAAAGATCGGCTTGGCAAGATGCTCTGTGAAAAATCTGAAAGTAGTATTTCTTCGTAGAAGTGGCTTCTAATTAGTTTCTAACTAGTCAAAAGCTTTTATGACTGCATTCTATGTTAGTTTCTCTACAGTGGGTTTCACTTGCAAGGTTAAAATAATCGAGGGGGGGTGGGAAATCCTCTTTTATTTGAACAGTTGTTTAGAGTTTTCCTGTTCTTGTTAAGATTAGTGCAAGTATTTACTAGCAAAACATTTGAGCATCAGTGTGGAATATACCCAGAGCATTTCCAAACTTGACATATATCAGTAGCTAAGGTTCATGATTATTCAGCTGGGCTGATTAGCTTTGTTTGTGACTTGGTCTTGTTCAGTTCACACGGACGATTTTTTAGTTTCTGCATTATTTTAAATGTTTTATGCATCAACTACTTGTTGTTTCTGGAGCCAAAATTAGGCTGACTAACCTATAATCCTATAATATCCAGATGGGAATGCTACGTTTACTGCTCCCCTACCCTTACTAGTCCCTGGTGGTATTTTGCACGTTGTAGTGACAAGCTTCATGCAGCTGTATTTTTGTGAATATTTGTACCTTTTAAATCTTTTTTTTTTCTTTTGGCTTGTCCTTCTACCCCCTCATTTCTGTTAACTATCCCATTATTATCAACACTTTCTAGTGATGTAAAAGGTATTAAATGCTTTGGCTTTGCTGTCACTTACGGTGATTTCCCTCCCATGCCAAATCAGAGATCTCTACTGTGTCTAACTGCTCATTTGTAAAAAAACTAGAATTTTTTTTTCTTGTGGCTTTTTTGTCTACTGATAATTGTAACTCATTTTATACCTAAGCCTTTTTGGTGTTAATCCTACAAGTCCGTGCAGTTGTGTTTGTTGGTTTTTTTTTTTTTTAGTCTCTCCTTATTTTTTTTTTTTTTTCCATTTCGCAGGATTTTTTTAAGGTTCCTAAAGGTGCCTTGTATTGCTACAACAATGTGCTGCTGTAAATCCTCTTTCTTCTTATCTGCATCATGGTAGTTTTCTTTTGATCTGAGCCTGCCTAACATCTTTTCAGTAAAAAACAAGCTCTCCTGTACTCCTTACTCAGTGTTTTTAAATTTTTCTCATCTCTTTATTGAACACTAGTATTTTTCCAGTGGAGTTTGAGTGATTAATCAATCTACAGTGGGCTTTTAAGAATTTAACTTCCTCATGAATGCTTTCCAAATAGCCCAAGGGCATAAGGCTCTGTAGTCTATGCATATAAATTGTAGTGGAGACAAAAGAATTTCTCCTCAGCTCTGTGAGTTGGTTGGAATCTGCACTACTTCAGTGCGTTGTTTGCTTGGAAGTTTTCATTTCTTTCTTCTCCCTCCTCGCTCATGTTTGTTTGGTGTTTTTTTTATTACTCACTTTTATCTGAATGCAACCATCACCATTATAGTTTCAGTTTGTTCCTTCATATCAGGCAGGGTAAAATCTGAGATGTTCAAAATACCATGGAATTGATTTCATGGTCTGAAGTAAAATCCTTGATAATTCCAAGAACATCTAGTACTTATTTCCTGCCTTGTCCAAAAATAAAAGCCATATCCATCTGTTTTTTCTGATTAGCGTACCTTAATCTACCTTGTTCTTTTGTATTTTCATCAGAAAATGTTTTTTAGTTTTGCCTTCACTTCCTCTGGAGTTGCAAGTTGAGTATATGCACTCAGCGTGCCAGGCCCTCCCTTAATCTGATTGTCTTGTCTTAAATGAGCTGAGCCATCCCCTCCAGTTTTATGATGACCTCCAAAACATTTCTCTCATTGGTATCACTAGTTCAAGTTAGTATTGCTTTTGTTTTCATTATCTGTCTCCAGACATTCAAATATAACCCTGATATTCCAGCTTTGAATGATGCTTGTAGTATTGAATGGTGCTCGTAGTATTGTTACCACCAAGATTAGTATTTTAATCTCATTTTTGTGCTTCAAATGAGGTTCAGACCTTCATGAGGAGGAGAATTTGTTTTTGTACAGCATTCTTTTGCTGTTTCCCTCGTAGGCGTGCTCTTATCCCGAAGGAATCACCCTCCCTGTGCCCTCTTCTGTCACTTTTTTAAATGGAACTTTATTTGATCTTGCCCCAGGTTTTCTTGTGGAACTGGGGCATGGGGACTCATCGGATTTTTGTTTCCTTTTTTGAGAAACTTGGTTGATTTGCTTCTATTCAAGTGTAAATACAACATATGCCAGCAAAGAGTAAGATTTGCAGACTTAGGTGCAACTGCGAAACATTTATTTATTTGACTTTGACAATAGCGCTGCAAAGATGAAAGAAAATGTAGAGCCTCGTTCACTTCTTTGCTGCCCTTCCTAGTAGTTGTTGACTTCCTTCTCTAGTTAGTCCTGACTAATGACTGTTGGACCAGGCAGTGATATTGTTGGAACTGTGAGGAGGCAGTCATCCATCCCACCATTACTTTGTGTTGGGTTGCGCAGTGCAAGTGCTGTTGTGCAGATTGCTGCTGCTAGGTAAGATTGGCAGAAATGTGGGTGCATGTAGGTGAGGAGCACAACAATAGTTTGTGAATCACTGTGAAATAAAGCAGTGTTTAGAGTCCGAAAGCAGCTTTCTCAGCTGGTTAATTTTTTTTTTCATACTTTTGATTGTAACTGAATAAAATCAATTCATCTGAATCATCACATATATGAAGGGATGTGACCCTTGCAAACAAGTGACTATTTGAGGTTCCCATGTACACTAAAGGATTCAATCCGCTTCCTGTTTTCACAAATCTCTGTAAAGAGACTTCATAACTAACTGCTAAACATTTCAAAAAGAGCCCCATAGTATATATAAACAAATGGCATGTTTGTTAAAACAAACCAAGTTTATAACAAGCTACAATACGAAATCTCATCTATTTAAATGAAGACAATTTTTGTTGAATAATATGATCATTCGCTTTTTTCTATAGACTGTTTTTTTTTGTCATTGGTAACCTTTTTGTCCCAGATTCAGAGCATCACTGATGAGTCTCGAGGCTCAATCAGAAGAAAAAGCTACTCCAGTCCACAGTCCATTGGCCAAGATGCGCAGGCACTGCTGACTAGTGATTATCGAGAGGAGGAGGTAGTTGGACATAGTACTGGCTAGATATATTTTTCCATTGCAACACTTGAAGTGCCACTATTGCAAACTGAACTACAAATGAACAACTTGATTATTCATTGATATAGAACAGTTCTTCATAAATTTTAATTTTACTGTTTTTCTAAATTCATTCTTATCCTATATTTTTTCTCTAGATGATGCTTCTGTGACATGAACTACATCCTATTTTTCTCACGCTTCTTTTCCATAAAAGAAACACTTATGATTCTGAGAGTGCCTGTTTTTCTTAAGAGTCAGAAGCAAAGATATTTCTGTTTTCTATCTCTTAAGAAGTCTTAAATAGTGGGTGTTTCATTAATAAGCATATTTCATGCTTTCACAAAGCATTGCCTTCCTTTATAGTTCCTATGTTGAAGTACTGAAGTTTCTCAGAGACCATATAGATATACTCGGGCTTTTAAGGAGATTTCTATACTGATTGACAAGCCATTATTAACCCATAAATGTCATTACTACTTTCTGCATGGTGAGTTTAAAAGGAAATGTACTAATGTAATCAATGGTTCTAGTGTGCACTTGAAGTGTTGCTCATATCTAAAGATGTGTAGCCTAGTTTGTAGAAATGCTTGTATACCTTTGTTTGCCTTTCTTCATGAAGTATGAGAAGAATGTGTTGTATTCCATGTCATTAATTTGGTATCAAAATAGCACTAACAAAAATGTGCTTTTGTTGTCTTTGCATTTTTATAAACATGTGCTGTAGGTCAGAATTTCTCTTTGCCTCGCTGTCTTTCTAAAAATGGCAAAATTTCTTCCATTGAAGCATAGTTGTACTGAACTCATCCTACAGTCATTAGTTTGAAACTTTAGTTCATTAGATACTGCTGTATGGCACATATAGTATCTGCATGTATTTGTTAGCTTTTTCTGTTCTCATGATAGAACTGTATTCACAGTAACTTCTGATTCGTAGTCTTGACTTGTGATTTAATCTTCTGGGGAGATATGAAGACCGTCAAACAAGTAGATATTTATGTGAACCTCAGAATTGAACTCTAGGATTTGGGAATCCTCAAGGATAGGGACTAGGGAAATAATTTAGGAAAAATACAGAAGCTCTTAGGCATTTAAAAACAGCTGCAATTACAGTTTGAACAATTAGGGGAATCACTGTTCAGAGATGGAAGATAGTTTTCTCATCTGCTTTGATTTTATTCATGCTTTTGATTGCGACCTGAATTAAATTGATTCTTCTGAATCATCACATATGTGGAGGGACGTGACCGTCACTAACGTGAATAATTGAGGCTCCCAAATGGAGCAGGGGCTTCAACTCATGATTTTTAACAAGCCTCTGAACAGACTTCTAACTGCTGAAGGCCTTTAAAAAACAAACAAAACCAAAGCAAAATAAAGAAACCCCCAAAACCTCCACACACCAAAAAAAAAACCCCCACCCCCCCAAAAAACAGAACACCCAAAACCACAAAAACAATCCTCCCCCCATACCAATTCACTTACGATTTTAAGAGTCTAAGGTTCTGTACTTGTGTGGCTTTTGATGGAAATACAGAAGCCTATGGAAAAAATATTGTGAGGGTAAGTAATAAATAACGTGTGTTAAATATTTCTTCCTTCTTTCCTCAAGAGGAGCAAGGGGAATGGGAAATGGAGAATACAGAAGTGTGTATGCATGTGGGAACAACAATATTGTGTTCTTGAAGTTGTGATTTGAGTTTCTGCTGTTATAAGGGAAGAGAAGGCCCCTTCGTGGTTAGATTGATTGGCTTTTGTTATGTAATATGCACTTGCATGCATAAGTAATCTAACGGAACATAGCTAGCCTTCAAATCAGCCAGTCCAATGATGTGTTACTGGGACCATGAGTCATGCTGGTAGTTCAGCTAAAGGCATGTGAAATGGACAGTGTTTGCGACAGTATCTGAGAAAATAACAATGTATCTGTCTGGTATTTGTTCACAAAGTAAGGTGCATTTTTCTGTATCTTCTTTTGTTCCACTGCTGTGAACCTTCTTTTCAAAATTTTAATAATGTGTAATCTAAAAATGCTCTTTTTGGCTGAATCTTGGGATGATTGTTTTGTGGCCAGGCTCAGCTGATCCATGACAGAAACACTGCCTCGCACTCAGCTCCAGCGGTCAAAGCAAGTGTGGCTGCTGCTGTGCCAGAAAAAGTGCAAATGACCTGGACTAAAGAAAAGTTCGTAGCTGAAAAGCATAAAAACAAAGATTTGAATGTGTCTGGCTTTAAAGATATTTTCAACATGAAGCCGTAAGTATACATGTGCTGTTTGGAGTTTTGTATTTGTGTGTATTTTAGCACATGGTTTTTGGTGGTGGTGGTTGGTGTGGGGTTTGTTTCTTAAGAGATTGTGGTTTATTTAAAGTTAAGCACAAACATGATCTTTCATGCACTTCACTTAAATGCCATCCTTAGGAAACTAGCATGGACTTGGGTGGAACAACAATGACTATAAAGAATCATTCACAAGAATGTTGTGAATGAAGCCTAAATATGACAGACTTCAAGCTGTCACCTCAACTTCTGTACCAGAAAGCATATATGTTTAAATGCTTAATGATAACTTTTGTTTTTCTCTCTTCCTGTGGGTAACAAATTACTGTATATCACTTCCCAATCTCATTTAATGTGTTTCATTGGGGTGGAGGGAGTACCAAAGAAGCAGATAGATTCTTTCAAGACATTTAGCTTATGTTTTGGTTTTTGTGTGGAGTTGTTGTGGGTTTGGTTTTTTTAAACAGACATTCAGCCCTCATCCTGTAAATTAAAGCCATATAAAATTTGTGCTTCTATGTATGTCTTGTTATATTAAGTATTTCCTGTTGAAATATTCCTTAATATCTTTTTCTTAAATAGAAGTCACTTAATATATAAGAGCTACTGCCTGTGTCAAGCCTGATGTAGTAGACACAAAACTAATGACAGAAAGATATCAGCTTGTTTGCTTCTTCATGTTGCAATTCAAGCACACACGTGCATTTTTTAAGATCTGGAAGAATGCAGTTATGAGCATGGCCTGGACTATTTTCTGCACACGCCCAAAGCAAATCTGTGGATGTCAAGAGAAATTTTAATATCTAAAGAAAACATGTCTTAAATCTAGGACTTGTAGACAGTAGAGTTAGAAGGTACATATAGAATCAGCACCTTAAAATCCTAGATTGTTTTGTGGATTTGCTCTCAGCTCTTCAGAAACAATTTGCCTTCTGCAAATTCCAAACATCATCTTGCTCACCCTCTAAAGCACTGTTTTTGTTCTGGGTGGCATTGGACTCTAATTCTTAGGGTGTTTTTTTGTTAATATCTTAGAAATATTTCCTATTACTTCTTTAGAATTGTGCAAGATGCAGACTTCAGACATTATTATTTTAAAACTACTGTATGTGGTTGGGGGTGGAAATTACAGTTCAAACTTGGTGTGCCTGTACAATATATTAATAATGTTGAATTAGAAGTGTACCTGATGGCATATATTTTTTTTTTCTGTGCATTTGCTTCCCTTCCATGTAGAGAATGGGGAAATCTGTAAGTCTAAATTTTGTTTCACTTAAGCAACGTAGGCTGTGTTCCCTGGTTCTTGTGGTCTTGTACATTGTGTGTGTGTTTCCTAAATCATGATTTGCAATGTGTGTATTCTTTTGTACTTGTTTTATAAACTGTGATTTAGCATTTATCACTAAAAAATATTCTTTATTGTGACTTGTTAATGTTTTCTTCTAAATATTATCAACTTATCAAGGTAAGTCACAGAACGTATATTTTGGTTTCTGTAAGAATGTAAAACTTGACAGTACTTCTCTGCACCGGGGTAATATTTAGCTTTCTAATTAATTACATTAAAAAGTGAGTATATTTTTGTTCTGGAAAAATAGCCTCCATTGTGCTATAACTACTTGGACAATACGGATGAATTTGTTCACAAAGGGAACTTAAACGTTTCATCAAATGTCAGTTCTTGCCTCCCTTCTACCAACCCATTCATGTGTAGAAATAACACAAGTTCAGATATACTTTGGCTATGACAGCATACAAAAATGGGACACTAAATCTCTATTTGTTCTTGAGTGGAACTGACTTGTGACTGCTCTGCTTTTTTCCAGAGCCCAGTGTTTTCTTCATCTTGGCTGTTTAACAAATTGAGCTTCTTACGAAAACTCAGAAAGCTTACTTTGTGTGTTATGTATAATTTCAGTTCTACCAGTGCTTGATGGCTAAATGAAGTTAGTCAGCCTCAGTTCACATTGTACACAATTCACCTTTAGTCAATTTGAGCTGTTATTTCAGTGCTGAATTCTTGCCCAGTCCATCACAAGTTTACATCCTCCATATTTCCCCTGCTTTTTATCTTTAGTTTAACAATGTTTCTACTCCAATATTTGTACACCTCATCAGTTACACGCTCTTGCCTCTCTTCTTCATAGTTGTTCTTTGGTCTTCTCAAGCTTCTCTGCTTCTGAAAAACTGAGCTTCAAATATTCTTTTGTTCCATATATGGTTTTTGTACAGTTGGTTCTTAGGTCAAATGGCCGCTGTGACAGAAAACCTCCCAGGAGGGACTGATAAACTCAGTTTTGGAAATGTCATTGTCTTGGGGGAAAATGGGGGGGGGGGAGGGGCAGGGAACTCAAATTGAAATTGATGGGCCTGGTCTCCACTGACCATTAAACTTCAGGCCAAATGTCTTTTTCTTTCTAATTGCCCCTGCAAAATCAAGGATGAAAATACAACATGAGACATGCTACTTCTAATAGTATCCTGTTAACGGCTTTTCCTTTCATAGTAAAAAAAAAAGGGGACTTAGTAGAACACATGTATGTATGCTCCCAGCATTCTCCATCTTTCTTGGTCCCCTGTGTTTGAATGATCCTGTATCTGGCTGCTGTTCTCAACTCTACACTTGTCTATATAATCTGAGGGTAGCCTCTTGTTGCTAGAAGATTCTAGGATCAAGTGTTAGTGTAGTCCCCTGAAGTGACCTCTGGTAGTAGAACAAAGTTGTGCGTTTCCTTTTGTAAACTTTTGCCTCCTAAATGTTCTTCTTGTGGGAGAAGAGATGTCATTAATTTCTGTTTACTTGAGCTGAAACAGTGCTGGGGTTTGTGCTGTAATTTTGATTATTGTTACTGGAATTCAAAAGATGCCAGACTTGATCAGGCACTTCAGAGTATATCTTATGTCCTGTTGCTACTAACTTGCCAGTCATCTCTCTGCCATAGAGCAGTATGTGAGCCCAGCTGAGCAGGGGACAGTTGTGCTTTTTCTGTGAGACCACTAGTTACAGTGCTAAGAAAATTGCGTAGGATGGAGTGATATAAGTGTCTTATATCAGCATACCAGTATCTCAGTTCTTGAGATGTGCTGTCACTCTTACCCTTTGAAGTGACTCATTTCACTTGTAAAGAATCTACTTTTGGGCAGCGGATCTTTTGGATAAATGGGCTTAGGTAGAGTCTGGATATTTCTGTTGCCCTGTAGCGTATGATTCATTTCTAGTCTTGGCTAGTTTTACACAGATGGCAGTTTCTCAGGAACTATAAGGAAACTGTTCTTTTGTTTTGCAACTAACAAGGGTAGATCCTAAAGTAAGGAAACTTCTGAAGTCCTAGCAGTTTCATCCTCTTGCCCACAAATTTACAATAATTATATTTGTGGACACAACAAGCAAAGCATTAGTTAATATTGATAATGTAAGGGGAGAGGTTCAATTTCGGTTCATTGCTTACTGTGTTACTCTTATGACATAAGAAACTAATAATTTTTTCATAAAATCTATGCTGTTTCTGAATTTTCACCAGGCTTATAGTAATCTTGTAATGTTTCCAAAGGAGCATGAGTGAAATCTTGTACTATACAACATAAATACTGTAATCTTTCCATTGCATTCCTGTAATTCCTTTTTTTGGAATTTCTTGTACAAATCTAGTTACTTTTTTATATAATTTATATAATTCAATAAACTGGATTCTCGGTGGTTTTGACTAAACTTAATTTATATTGAAATTAAGTTTTTGCTTCATCTTTGTAAAAGAACTGATAGTTGGAAGACTTGTGCATTTTGGCAATCTGCTTAGAATTGCTTGAATTTGAGTTAAATGTTCTTTTCAAAGGAGAAAAACATGGTTTAAACCTAGGTATTGCATTTTTCTCAAATTTATTTTCAATGTGTACCAGTACTGCTGTCCATGAAAATAGTTTATCCTACATGCATAAGGATTAAATTTATATATTCAAATACATAACATATAAATCAAATACATAAGTATTGTGAAAATACTTAAAAATGTTTGTTTGCATGCTAGGAATCAGTCAAACGTGAGAAGAATGCACACCGCTGTGAAGCTCAATGGAGTAGTGCTTAATAAATCACAACATGCTCAGCTAGTTCTTCTGAATATGCCTGGACCTCCTAAAAACAGAAAAGGGGATGAAAACTGTATCCTCTACTATATCGCTTCCCTATTTCTTGAAATCAGGAGTGTGGTTTTTGTGATTGTGTCATGGTCTATTTGTTGGGATAACCATTAGTAACCATGGTAAGCATAAGCTTGCCTTTAAGAAAACAACTTTTGATTCCACAGACGGAGTTTTAAGAAGTGTTGGTAGTGGTGGGGTTTTTTTAATTGAATGGATGTAAAGCGTTCCCCAATTTTGAACTTATTTTTAAAATCTCTATTTTTATCTTTTCTGTAGGTGAGTAGGGCAGAACTAGAAATTTCCCCCAAATTAAGCCTTGCTTCCACTTGAGCAAGCAGGTGGATTACATAATGGGACAGTAAAGGGTAACACAGGAAAACTCCTTGATGAAATTGTTGAACTTGATTTTTGCATTATATATCAGACTTTTTGAGAGATTAGTGGCTATTTTGTTTCTTTTCTGAATAAATTCCTTGACTTAATGATATTTCAGACATGGAGTTTTTGGAAGTTCTGACAGAAGGTCTGGATAGAGTTCTTCTGGTCCGAGGCAGTGGACGTGAAGTGATCACCATTTATTCTTAACCTGTTTGCACGTTTTGTTCAAATCCCGCCTCACCCCCACAAAAAAAAAGATGAAACAAAGTTATTTGACATAATTTGAGCAGCTTCATTAAGAGTTCTAGTCCATTGAAAATTACCTGCAATCTGATGATGTGTTCTGGTTTTTCTATTAAAAAGTTGTATCTAAATTATATTTTAAGAAGATAGATTTATGTAGAAAATATTTCTGTAGTGAATTAATAAATGGTGGATGGGTTAGGATATTTATATGTAGCATATTCTGACACCTTGTTAAACTGTGGCAAAACACAAGAAAAGAGATGGTAATGCAATGGTATCTTTAAACATATAGAAATGTAAGCAACTTTTGATGATCTTAATCTTCGTTACGCATCTAAATAAAAGGGAAAGGTTTTAGGAGAGGTTGGCTTCTTCCCTTACCAAAATGCGGCTATGTTGCTTCTGTTGGGATTAGTCCTGCTTCAGGAAACTTCATTCAGAAACATATACAACCACTCAAATTTGTATATTATGTGCATAAAGTGTTTCTCCGAAGTTCATGATTTGCCACACTTGTTTTAAATAACATTTCTCTATTTAAAATACTTAGCCAGGTAGCTGAAGCCTCCAGGTGACAGTAATAATAAATTGTCAAGTTGTGTGGGTTTTCTTATGAGCTACTACCAGTTATAGATTATTGCACAATTATACCAGTGAAACCTAAGAGCATCCAACTCGTAGGAAGGCTTTGATGCAGAAAGTCCACCTTATTGCAAATATAGTTGTAACAATTGATAAACCACAGCAAGTTGGTTAATGAAGTGCAGTCTCTTGTTTTCAAATATGTATATTTTGAAAATGTATGTATGTGCTGCTGTTTAAAATAAAATCAGCTTTTCTGAACTGAACGAGCTCTTAAGTGTGTTTCATTTGAACTTGTTGAACAATTTAGTTTAGGTGCTCAATGGAAACTTTTTGCTTCTGTCAGAATTCTGCCCCTTTTCAGACACTTTGTTTAGTTTTGTAAATGTTGTTTAAGGCCTAAAGTGTTTGTTGGGTATCAGAAGATTGTTCTACTCTAAAAAGAATGGGTTTATTTAAACATATATAAACTATTCTTTTATAGTACAGTCAACATCTCTGTTGCTCAGATAGGGACAGCAGTGATGCAGGGCTCAAATACCTGACTAGGCTCAAGGCCGGTGCTTTTCTCATACCTCTGTTTTGTTTATAAACAAATTTATAAACAGCAAAATCTGAAACCAACCATTACCAATCCATGTAGTTTGATGCACAGCAACAGAGGGAACACAAAGATAATCAGATGACCCAGTGAACTTCAGATGCCTCACAAACACTGCTGGGACTGTTGTGGTTTAACCCTAGCCAGCAACTAGCCACTTGCTCACTCCCCCCCACCGATGGGATGGGGGAGAGAATCGGGAGGGTACAAGTAGGAGAACTCACGGGTTAAGATAAAAACAGTTTAATAATTGAAATACAACAAAGCAGAACAGTAATAATAATAATGGTGACAACAACGCTAACAATATACAAAGCAGGCAATGCAAAATGTAACTGCTTACTACCCACAGACCAATGCCCCTGCATGTTGCAAGTGCCAGAGCCCCCCCTTCCTGGACCATGCCTCCTAATTATATACAGAGCATGATGTCACATGGTATGGAATACCCCATTGGCTAGCTGGATCAGCTGCTATGCTTCCCTCCCCTCCAGCTTCCCATGCACCTGGCAGAGCATGGGAAGCCAAAAAGTCCATGGTAAAGTGCTGCTTGGCAACAAACAAATGTTCCTCTCATACCAAACCCAAAACACAGCACACACCCAGCTACTGGGAAGAAAGTTAACTCTGTCCCAGCCGGAATCAGGACAATATCCACCCCTTATTCTATACCATCTACATCATGCCCAGGTCTCACATTTTCCAATACATTCCAATTAGTCATCACCACTTTTCCTGCCTTTTGATATATACACACAGGTAGCATTCCCTTAGTCTATGGGCCATCCCTCTAAAATGTCCATTGAGTTCATTTAGTCCATGACTTTGGGCTCCATCAGTCATAACAGTCTTTCAGGGCAAGAAAGATGGTGTGTTGTGTTGGATTATTGCATCCTGAAGCCAGTTCTGGTTCCATTATCCCTGTGTTCGTCCAGTGCTATCATCGTTGCACTTTGCTTGGTTTCATCAAAGGTGGGCTAAGTCAAGCATGAAAGAGCAGCTGTTGTTCTTTTAGACAAACTGCATTTAGACTGATGTCCTCAGAACAGGGAGAAAGCATTTCTTTAGTTTAAAACTGGATGCGTTTGGACTCTATACTTGCATGGTACTAAAGAAGCAAACTAAGGTACCAAACAAAAGGAAAGCAGAGCTTCACCATGTGTAACTGTTACTTGGGAAAACAAACACCAT
>NW_009186281.1:0-4198 GCF_000690835.1 Fulmarus glacialis
CTTAATGATTCTATGATTCTATGAATTATGCCCAAAAATCTATGCTCTCAGTGATAGACAGTAAACCTCCCAGGTATGAGCTGTATTACTAAATCAGATAAAGGGATTACGCAGATGTCTACTACTTGCAGCTTGGTTGACTACCGACAGTGAAAGAGTTACAAACTTTTACATAAGAAGAGAGTGGCAGGCTCAGTGGGTCCAGCATAGAGTTCACTGCACACCTCCACAGAAAGGTAACCCTCGTGGCTTAAATAAATCACTTAATTGAAGTAGCTATCATATTTCATCAGGATACACCACTTGCTAAAAAATAAATACTGGAACTCAGTATAACTAAATTAAATGGGGATTACTGTCTAAGACAGACAACCACGTCATCGAAGCTTAGACTACGACTTGTCAGTTAGTCATCCAATCTATGTCATTTTCCGCACACTAGTATATGGAGTGCTGAGAATGGCTTTGTAATGGCAAAGAGAAGCTCTTTTCATGGCCTCATGTGAAGACATATGTACCTAAACTGTATCTTGGCTTCAGAATCTAACGAGTAAAAGAAAATTGGGATTGTTACTTGTGTGACAAAGACAGATGTTCAGCAGTAAAAATGGTCAGTTTTGCACTCTAGCAAGCAGATCTCTGCACATGCTCAAGGCTCACTGAAAAGCTTTCAAGTCCCAGAAAAATAGCCAGCAGTAGCACAAACAGCAAGTCCTGAGCTGTACAATGCAACACAAGAAGCAGATATTACTCCATAGGCTTGCCTAATGATAAAGTTATGATAATGCAAAAATAAAAAATGCAAGGAACACAAAAAATAGCCATTTATCCCTAGACAGATGATCTGTAGTTCTGTTGCCGCCTTCTCAACCGAAAGCTTTCAGAACGTGGAAGTCTGCTTACAGTGTCTAAGTTCTGGATCTCACGTGCTTCCAAACTGCTTGACTGGCTGATAAAATGAGAAGCACTTTCACACAGGAAATTTTCAGATTCTCCAACCCAAAATTCCTAGGAGAAGCGTAGAGAGGGCTCTTCTTGTTTGGGGCAAGCGAGGAGTTGTCATCATTATGTAACAAAGACTTCTGAAAATGCAGATGCTACCAGTTTATTTTAAGCACACATTCCACTATGTATTTAATCATATTGACATTCTTAAGAGGAAAACAGAAATACCTTGATCGTGGCTTTCAAAACAGTATGAGCAAAAACCTCTAACACCACATGTGACAATTTAAAATAAAGCTGCGTGATCGTGATTTTCAAAGTGATTCTTGATTATTAACTACAGTAATTTGAAAGAATCTGATTTTCAAAAGTTGTTGAGAATTAACTCTGAATTTAAAGTGAAAATCGTATTTTTTTTTAAAAAAGCAGCTTTAATTATGTGTCCCAAACTTGTTTACTGTCAGAGGAACCTCTCGTAGATCGACAAATGTGGAAGACAGCTCACACTGAGTATTGGGGCTTAGAGGCTGTTCTTCCAAGAAAAAAATTACATAAGGATTCTCTTATTTGAACTTAAGATTGAACAGCCTTTGGACCTGAAGGGCTGGTGCAGAAAACTCACATAGCAATGTCCAAGTTCATACTCAAGAATGTAGTTGCATAGCTGTAAATAAACAGGTTTTTGTCATCTAATGTAAAATGAGCTGGACTGGGTCCGATCCTAGCAAATACTCTTAGCAGTGAAAGTAACCTCACAGTATCTGTTATGATTTAATAGACTCCATATCCCTGGTATCAGAACTACCGCCACTTTATTCTAGAAATGTCTTTATTAGGTCACTCTGGTTTACAGAGCAATTGAAAACTCCAAAGCTGTAACTACTCTGCTTAATTAATGAGGATCTCGCTTTTAAAAGCTGCCAATTTTGTATGTCTTCTGATCAATGAATGTACTTTTTATTCCCAAAAGTTTGGGGGGGGAGGCAGAGGGAAGTGTTACGCTTTAAGAATCACAGTTAGATAATACACATACAAGACTTCATTACGTTACCTTCCCCACCACCACCCCCCCAAGGTAATAGCTGACTGGGGCTTTTATATAAAAGAGAAGTGTATTTATAAATATAACACCTGGCTACTCTGCATGAAATCTTCGATCAGTATCTTCACCACCACCAGAAAAGAAGAAAAAAAAGGGGGGGGGGGGGAAACCACAAACAAAAAAAAACAAAACACCTCCAAACCACAGCTCTCTTCATAGACCTATTACAAAATGAGAATAGAAGCTGTGGTGGCAACAGTCCAGATGGCAAACAAAGTGCGATGCTACCTGCAGGGCATAATTTTTTTTCCCCTTAGTATTAACATGCCCCGGCTATCCTACTCAGTTAGGTGGGGAACCTCTTATCTTCACAAACAGAAGAGAACAATCTTTCTATTTCCAGCTGAGAATATGAAAACAATACTATGTACAAAAGGAAAGCTTAAGATTAGACATAACTGTATTAGGTTAGCATCAAATTGTAATAGCCAAATTAAATACTTTCTATTACTTTACATAGCAGCTGAACAAAGTAAATTTAGGCACCAGATATTCCTGAACATTAAGTTGTGCATTTACTCTCTACTTCCATATGACAGACTACACACAAACACACACTTTTCTAATACATCATTAAAAAAAAAAAATATTCTTCCCACTGAAACACACTATGGAAGAGGAAAATAATATGACCAAGCACAGGAAGATGTAATTTTGCAAACCAGTGACGATAGCTGAACCATTCTGTAGATAAGGCCCATGAATTTGCCTACATTTCCTTAGGAACAAGCTTATTAAACAAAGGGATGCAGGAAAGCATCAACACTGAATACATTTATAGTGACAAATTATGTAGCACACCTCAAAAAGACAGGAGTGAAAAAAAAAATCACGTGTGATCAAGCATTTTACTTGCCAATTTATCTCTCATTGTTTCTATTTGTTCCATTTTTGGAAAATGGTAAGAGATGATTATAGTCTGGTTTTTATATTACTCCTACTATGCATCTTATTTTTTGACCCTATATGCAAAATGCCTTCATCAAAGACAGTAAGTATAATATATAAGGTATAAAGATAGGAACAGAACTGTACTTGACTTCCCCTGTGTAAGCTTAATGTTCTGCTGCCTAGCAGAACCTGGTTGACAGACACTTGAGTTTCTCAAGTATTTGAACTCGCTGAGTGATGTAGACAGCCTTATTTTAGCTGGGTTCGTTACTACTTTCCCTGATAACACTAGGAAACAAATGTCTGAGAGCTGTGCACCACAGAATTATCCAATACCAAATCTTGCACAAACATCTAACTACATCCTGCATCCACCACAGCTTCCAAGACACAATATATTTGCTGTACTATGCAGCAGCAGTCAAATCCATCATGAGAAGCCACGCACCTTCGTCCCAGCAGCCCACCAAAGGCATGCTGTAGCGCCATGTGAAACAAAGATTTAGGCGGGAAAGCTGCAAAGCTTACAAGAGACTTTGCTTTGCTTTATTAAAGCCAATTTTCAGTGCACACACGTTGTATTTCTTTTAACAGACTGTATGTACATAGCTGGACTGCATTCTGTTCTTTTGCAGACTTCTGTAAAGGTTATGTATGAATTTCAAGAAAGAAAACAGTAAAGAGCTTACAGATTTTAGAAATGGAAATAGCGGAAGTACTCTTTCTGCAGTGTTAAAAACCTCATTTCACGGGAATCACTGGTTTCCCAAATACCAACTGTGACACTGTTACGACTGAAAGATAGTACTTGAATTTCACCTATGGATAAAGAAATTCAAGGCACTGCCACAGGCTGGGTAGCTCCATAGACAGACAAGGCCGGGCACCGGGGAGGCCGCGCCCCTGGGGGCAGGGGAGCGCTGCCGCAGGACGCAGCCAGCTTCCCACCGGTTCCACCGAGCGGGACACTGCTGACCCTACAACCAGAGTCGTACGTGCTCCTTATCCACAGATCGCAGCGTTTCCTCATATAAAATACAGTCTTTTACGCTCATGAAGTCTGCGCAACACTCGGTCAACTCGGAGACCCCTTTTAACAACACTCCTGTCTTTTACCATCAGTTTCCCGTCACACCGGCAAGCGCCGGAGGCCGAGAAACGGATTCCCGATGAATTTACTGTTTGCTCCCGATCGTTTTCCTCAGCGCTATGGACTTTCTCACCAAAACTCTGCCGTGCGGCGCCGCAGGGAGAGGGACC
>NW_009186282.1:0-631 GCF_000690835.1 Fulmarus glacialis
AGTGCCCCCGTAAACCGGCAACTGTGCTGTCCAACAGCCTTGTCACCATTTCTCTGTATAGAAAACTTTCATGTGCGAAACATTTTTTAATTCATAATCGTGGAAAACCGCTTAAAGGTATATTCACTAATCCTTCTCTCTTTGTGTCTGCTTGAGGTTTAACAGTGCTACATAATAACAGCTAATTCTGCAGTAAACATTAAAAAGTCAGGGAAATTAAAAATAAATATTTATTTAAAACACCTTGCTCAGAAACAGATACTGTGTAGTGGTCCCTGGCTAAAGATGGAGTTAAACTTCAGACTTTGATATATTCCGGCTCAGAATTTGAGTTTTAGGTAAATCATAGAATCGTTGAGTCATGTGAATATTCTGATTGAATTTTTAATTGTAAAGACAGAAAACCCAAACACATCAAATATTCATTTTCACAAGATCTAAGGGGTCCTGAAGTTTTTGTCTATGTATAACCTTTAGCAATATAGTTTTACCAAACTTTTGTTTTTAAAATATTGGTGTCCTTTTTATGTAAATTTTATGACTTCACCAAATGAATTTTTTCCTCAGAGCTCCATATCTTCCGGCCCGTAATACAGAGTCAGATCAGTTAGATTGCATTCAACCTGCTGAA
>NW_009186282.1:652-1060 GCF_000690835.1 Fulmarus glacialis
CTATTTCCATCTTGCACAATTTTCAATGCTGGATTTTTAAAAATGTGGTTCAGGCACGTAAATAACAGCATCGCCCCCTGTCCTCGCTGCTGCCGTGCTTTCCAGCCTGCAGCCGGTGTTTAAACCCCGTTGCTGGTCTGAAGAGAGGGGTTTGTGGCGGGTGCGGGAGCGCTGCGGGGTGAGGAGCAGGGATGGGTGTGTTTCTCTGGGGATGCTCTTCTGCCTGCCGCCCTCTAAAATGGGGTTTGAATTTTAAAGTACCAGCCCGCAGAGAAACGCCCCAGATGCGCGCCAGACCTTTCAGGTAGCCAAGGGTGGATTTTCCGTCGCTGTTCTGCATCTGACAGAGCCAACCGCGGCGGCTTTGAACAGGCCTCTGTGCCTCGGGCTTTTTACCTACCCGCTCTT
>NW_009186283.1:0-213 GCF_000690835.1 Fulmarus glacialis
GGGAACGGATTCCCAAGGGCGGCTGCGCATCGTCTTCTACGCGCCCCTTGCAATTTTGAGCTAGTTGAGCATTTATTTGGTCCGCGGAGGGGGCACCGCTGGTTTGTTTTTCTCCCCCCGACGGGGACCCACGAGTGTGTGAGGTGCCCCGCGGGGGAGGCCAGTTCGCGGTACGGCCCGCACCCCGGCAGCAAAGACAGGGAGCTACCACCG
>NW_009186283.1:877-1116 GCF_000690835.1 Fulmarus glacialis
CGGGAACGCTTGCAGTGAATTTGTTCCCCCGCAGCCGATATTCCCACACCTTCTTTCGCTAGTATATCACATTTGGATTTAAACTTCTCGCTGTCATATTGGAAACATCTTGTTTCAGCGAGAAAGCTCCCCGCGGCCGCAGATACAGAAAATTAGCACGCCGCCGCATCAGGCACATCAAATAGGTTGCAAGCAACCTGGCTTGCCCTGAATTGCACGTGCCTTTCTATAGCCACCGT
>NW_009186284.1:0-55865 GCF_000690835.1 Fulmarus glacialis
CAGTGTCTCACGCAATTAGGTTGCTGACCAGGGATCTAAAATATTGTGAAAATTTATTATCCATTGCAGGTGCCCTACCTAAAGTGCTCCAAGCCTGATTTTTAGTAGTGCTGAGCGGCAGTAAATTCTAAATAACATGGCCTTTAAGCATATATGGTATCTGGGCCCTGGCTTTTGAGGATGCTGGGTAGGTCTGGAGCGAGTCTGCCTATGGCCTGCGGGGCACAGCACCTGCCAGGGTGCTGTGACTAAAATTTGATTTCCCAGGGCGCCGGTAGTCCTTGTGCTTGCTCGCTTTATGGGGCTCTGAAGAGTAGCTTGGCAGCTGGGCTGGAGGGTGTGCTGGGTCTGGCCACAGATGGACTTGGTCCTTGCTGGCCCTGGCCTCCTGCCCCTCCCAGCGTGCTCCCTCCCCATCGCTTAGGCACAGGAGCCCCTGCGCGTCCTAAAGCCATTCTCATTCCTCAGCGCCTCTCTCAAGTGAGCGTGGTTCCTCTCCTGTCTCAAGACCTGCCACAGCTTTTGCAAAATATTAAACTGTTTTCACATCTCTCTGAGGCATCGTTTGTGAAGTTGGAGCCAGATGGGATTATAGTCCCTTGCACTGGCTTTACTTGACAGTCCCAGGTAACATACACCATTAGTGCATGAACAGCTGGGAAAGAACCTGCGACGCTCAATTGCTGCCTAAGACCTGGAGCCAGCAACCTTCACTTACCCTTATCTCAGGAACAGGCGTACTGACTTCAGTAGAATCGGGAATGAGCAAAGCATCAGTCCAGGATTTGAAAAATCGAAACCCAATATAAGCAGATCATGATCTGTTCAGCTTGATGAGGGAGTGGGGGTTAACTTTGCAACAGAGACAGAATAAAAATCAGGTGTAGTTTCTAAGCAATCACAGCGCGCTTCACAATTTCAGTAATACTCTGTTTAAAATTACGCCGCTCCTGCTCTAAAGAAAATTACTTTGCAGAGTGTGCTTCTCTGAATAGAGAACACGTCATCATACCAGCGTTTTAAAGTGACTGGCCACAGCCTTGTGTAACTTCACGAAGTTGAAACATAAATATCTCATTTAACTAAGTGACACTGACGCAAAGCTTTGGATGTAGGAAGAGATTGCATGGGGCATGTCCGGTCTTTACAAAACTCATGGGGTAGGCATGGTTTCTTAATGTCCTGTTTAAATGCAGACGTCCTGCTGCCTACAGTGAAGCTCAATATACTTAACCCAACAAAAACACCTGACAAAAGCACACTCTTGTGTGTGGTAGCTTTCAGTCATATACGTTTGTGTGTGAGTATTTTTATATACATACAAATGTATATGCATATGTATGTGAGTGTGTGTGTGTGTGTGTGTGTTTATCTTAGGCTTTCTGAAAGAAGGTGAGTATTAGCTGTGCCTTTTATCTGGAGGAAGTGGTAAAATGTTGCAAACCAAATTTGCATTGCATTGAAGGACTCCAAAGTCCCTACAGATTTGCCTAAGGAGCATTAAAAGGACTAGCATTATCCTACAGCTCAGTCAAGCGGCAGTACATTACATTTAAGGGATATGGCTGCGGAGTGAAAGCTTCAGCTATTTGATGTTATTAACTTTTTAAAAGAACATATCTTTTTTTTAAAACGTCAGCAGTATTAGAAAGAGTTGGTTGTTACCATTATTGCTGGTTTCAGCAAACAGCTCATACTGAGCAGGAGTGTGCTCCTTTTCTTGCTCAGCAACAGCAAACCATCCTCTCCTTTCCCTTCTCCACTCCTTGTCCCCTTGGACTGACTTCCACAACGCTCTCCCTCGCCATACTTCTCAGAGCTGCTGAGTGCTTTGAGATTACAGAGGAGAGGATGGGAGGTGTAGTCTTCTGCAGTGGCTGTTCATCTTACCCTTTCTTTGATATGAGAAGAGGGGAGGTCCTGGGGGGAAGCATGGCATTCACACAATCTGGTCTTGTCTTTGATAACTAATAAGAACACGTGGCAAAGTGCACTCTCTGCATCTGGAGCGTACTATGATGCTAAGGGCCAAGGACGTTCAACGACACAAGGCATCTTACTAGTAAGCTGGTAAACAAGGTTAGATATGTGCATACCTGCAGGGTGATTAAATATGATTCACTGTGATGTTATCAGTAACTTGCTAGTATTTTATTTGTGTCTGAAATATGCCCATCCCTTGCTCTAGGCAAATACACAAAAGAGGATCACAGAAGTTCGCTCTTAGCAGAGCTAGAATACAGCCTAATGTTACTAAACTGTCTGTTTCTATATGCAAAATAAACAACTTTTGTATTTAAATCAGTCTTCATGAGAAAGGCAGCACTCTGGACTTAGAAGCTGACTTAAAACTGATGATTTAGAAATAGTTGCAACAGACCCAACAGACACCGGAAGTGAAGTACAAACCTGGGAAAGTACTCTTTTTTCCCCTCCTATTTTCTCTAAATATTACTTGTGAGGGGTTCTCATCTAAGATTTATCCTAGAACTTGATCCAGCTTCCGTGCAGTCAGACACCTGCCTCAGACTTCAGTGTGGGCAGGATCAGCCCCTTAAGTGCTGGACCGGGAAGCCAGAAGAGCGCGTTAGCAGCCTTCCAAAGTTGGGATTTGTTTTGCCCTTGGTGTGGCAGGGTGGTTTCTGGCAATCCTCTTCTGCCACTGTTTTGTTGCCTTTGTCATCAGAACAAAGGCTCAGATGCTCTTCCAATGTCACTGTTCATATTGTGCCTATGTGTAGCGCCTGGTCCTGCTCTGATGCCCTGAGCCGTCAAGTCAGAAACTCTCTTCAGTCTTACAGATTTTTTTTTTTCTTTTAAATTAGATGGGCCCTCTCTTCCCAAAGTGCTCATTTTCCTCCCCCGTCCTTCTTTCCATGCCTCCTCTGACTCATTCTGCTCTGTCGTGGCCTTTTTTCCCCTTGCTCTCCTTTCTGTTATTTTCTCTCTGCTTCTCCAAGTTGCTTTCCCTGAGCTGCTTTCTGTTCCCTTTCTTTCCCTCCAGGTTTCCCTCACCAGCTTGCTGCCATCCATGGTTATCTGTGGCTCTCCAGAACTTTTCCGTTCCCTTCTGCCTTGCTGGCACTCAACCTCTGTCCGTGCATAGAAGTTCTCCAGTAGTGGTGGAGATTTCCTATAGAAACTTTCCATCTGTAGCTTGCCTCATAGCGTAGAGATAGTCACTTCACCTGCAGCAGACCCTGAGCAGTCCCTCCCAGACGACTACCGCTGAGCTCTAGCTCTGAGGCTTGTGCCTGCCCTCCGGCCTGGTTGCCTCGTGGGGGAAGCAGATGATGGGCTGTTTTCTGTGTCTGAGTGGCTGTGCACCAGGAAGCACATGGGAAGCTCCTCCAGCACTGCCGTTGGAAGGACTTGCACAAAGCAGAAGGCAGTTCCTGAAGAGCCGGCCCAGGAACACTATGTTTGCTTGCAAATGTCACAGCCATAACTTACGGTTTTCTATATGCTGCATTATAGTATTGTTGTTGTTTACAAGACCATCTGGGAGTGTGATTTATGAGAAGAGGGAGCTCTACAGAAACAGCATAGTGGTTTCCACAGACAGCAGCTGGTTCGGTGCTGTGACAATACAGATAAATACACTGCATCTATTGTGCTCTTTTCATTGTTGACATTGTCAACAGTTCATTAGTGGAGCTTGCTCAGAGCTTCTGTCTGGCAGACAAAGGATGCAGCTCTTGGTTATCAGGCTCTAGCAGCGCTGTATAACCAAAATTAAGTTTGGGGCTTCTGGGTTTGTTTTTTATTAGCTGAATTTCATGGTTCATCGGTAATGATGGAGATAAATGAAGCTGGCTGTGTCATTATAAAGCTAGGCACAAGTTGCCTTTTTGTGGCGGACGGAGGCAATCTGTCTGGGAGGCTTTTGGTGGAAAGGAATGGAAATGTGGTTGTTTTTTCATGACAGTTGTCACCTGATAAGAAACCAGTGCTAAAAATGGCTGTAGGAGCTTGCATTTTTCATCAGGCTTTGACTGCTTTGTTCGCTTTTATCTTGTGCTTCTTTGACATCTTTTCGTTTCTTGTGGCTCATCAGGCATTAAGACAGGGAGCTCTGCGGGGAAAGCCTGTCTGCTGAGTTCTGTCACCAGGAGGTGCCGTCTCCCCTCCAGAGATCGTGGGAGATCCTATAACTAATACATGTGTGGAAAACCCATCCGCTGGAGGGTCTGGACTTTTCAGCTTTTAACTTGCCTCCTGTGCTTTGCACGGGTATTCGGGTGTGCCAGGGTCCCCAGGTGGTCACGGTCACAACCCCTGCTCTGGGGGATTTCAGTTGGACGGTTGTTTGGATAGGACTTTGCTCTGTCTGTATTTTTACGTCTGCTGCATATGAACTGCAAAAGAAGAAATGGCCTTTGTTAGAGCTAGGTGCGCACGGTGCGGGCAGGGTTTTGAAAGCTCGCTATATTTCTGCATCTGACAGATTTCCCTCGGTATCTTCAATATGCTCGTTGCTACCTAGTGGGACTTCTGAAAGTATGGAGTGACTTACATGCACTTTGTGTACTGATACCTCTTTAAAAAACCTGTCCCTATTTTGTTCCTCAACATCAAGTTTAAGAAGGGCAGCACAACATGTAACAAATTTCAAAAATCCACCTCCCTGCACCCCTCTATTCAACTCCATCGTATCCTTTTGGCTGCTCCCTGAGTAATGCCACCAAGATGGATCTTGTCAGTGATATTGTATAAATAGTAAACCCTTTGTAAAGGCTTTAGAGGCTATGGGGACTCTTGTCATATGAGATGGATGAATTTCCCCATAAGGGGAAGGGGCAAGTGTGTCTGCCCCAAGAGAGAGGTGTCATAGAATTAGGAAAGAGGCATCAAAGAGGAGTTGCCAGAGCTGCCAGACTAAGTCAGGCTGGTGCTGTAGCTAGCTCTGGGATCCTGTCCCTAGTGATAAGAAGCAGATGCTGCAGAAGACAGCATAAATAACCGGCAGAGAACAGAAAAGTGACAGTCCTGGTCTCTAGTAATTGGAGATCTGATATCCCTGATTGCCTGTAATTATCTGCCCTTCTCTGGATCTTATCAAGTCTTTGGACTTAAGGGATTCCTGTGGTGTTATTTCTGCAGAGTTATTGACAAAAAGTTGTGTGAAACAAGCTTTCCCATATGCTGTTTTTTTGAATTTCCTGTCTTCACATACCACTGAGTATTCCTTTGTCCTTCTAACAACCTTTTATTCTATTCTCTGTCAGAGAAGAAGCTGCTGTAAGTGGGAGCTGTTCTGGCCTCTTCAGAGTCCAGTCTAAGATGGCTAATGCCATAGTTCCCAGGCAGCGAGGTTCAGGGAACGTGTGTCTGCGGGGAGGAGGGATGCTACCAGGGCAGCTGCTGGGGAGGAGAGAGACATCGTGGCCGTGAAGCAGGGAAAGATGCCAGCTGAAGTGGTATTGAGAAGAGCCCAGTTCAGCAGAGGGAGGAAGTGGGAAGCAGTGCAAAGGAGCGAAACAGCAGGTATCATTGGGCTGAGTTGCCACCTTTCAGCCCTAGTCCACGTCCCAGCTGGGTAGCTTCAGTTCCTGCATGATTCTGTGGAGTATTAGTCCTCAGGGATATCCAGAAGTCACCTTGACATGGTGACATGACAGATCAGCAGCCTGATCTGACTTTGGACTTGGTCCTTCTTTGAATGAGCCAAACGACTGCCTGAGAATCTCTTCCATTGGCCATTAGTCTGTGATTTTTGTATACCTCCTCTTGCGGCTGGGACCTTCCTGCTATTGCTCCATCTGCATCCTCAGTTGTGTGTGTGTGCACATGGGCTACAACATATCTGAGGGAAAGAAGGAGGAATGAGGGTACAAGGTGAAAAAGATTGAGCACTGCAGTGTTAACGAATACTGTAACTGGGGAAAAGGAGCATATATATCTCCATATATGAAGCCATACAGTCTGGTCAGAAGAGGGGGCAGAGTAGCAGTCTTCTGTGTCTTCCCTGAAGATTTGAAATCCCTAACTGCTGCTCATGGGCTTGTGCAAAGAGATAAGGATGGGCTCAAGATCTGAGTCTATAAGCCTTAAATCTTTCTTGCAGTGTGGGTTAGCAGAACACAGTAAGATACCTACTTTGCAGTCTTCCCACAGGGGATGGAGAGAGGATTAGGTGAGGAGGGCTCAATGCAATACTTTAATCTTCATGTATGTACTAAAACACACAGCATACACAGCATTTAGGAGTATCACCATTCCGTCTTGCACACATCTTCAGAAAGTATGCCTTGGCTTCTGCTCTTGCTCAGCCTCCTATACATATTGAACTGATTTTGAGAAGGTAGGAGATCTCTTGGACATTCTTTGTTCCTCTCCTGACCACAAGCCTGAAGTGGAGTCCTTCAGATTGGAGAAGTAGAGTTTGCCCACAGTTTGAGATCGTGTATACATAGTGACTTGTACATAGCAACATGTCTCCAGAAAAACAGACTTCTATGTGTCATCATTGAGAGATGGCGTATGAGGCATACTTGACTTAGGCATGAACTTACTCTTCCTTGGGAGGCACTAGAGGATTGTTGAGACAACATGCTCATCGTGGACACCAACCGTCAGGACTGCATTGTGATTTCCTTACGAGCCATGGAGCACAAACTGCGATTCCTGTCCCGCTTCGTTTGGTAGAAGCATGCAGCGCATTATCTGCGGTTGTCAAAATATCGTTAGTTGCAGATTTGGTGGCTCACATGGCAGTAATAGGACAGGCCTACCAAGGCTTGTGTGTTGACATCAGGAATTGGCTCCCAGTTTGTTCTCCTCCTCTGCTGAGCTCGTTTCCTGCTCGTTTGCGGCTCTGGGCCCCTCTCCCACGCCATAAGCCAGCGTGCCGGGTACGCAGCTGCTGGCCTGCTCTCTCAGCCTCCTGCAGCTGCTGCAGCACCAGCGTCCCAGAGCGGGAAGGATGCTGCAGGCCTCCGGTGCTGTTTGTGCCGTGTTTTTCCAGAGACGTGTTGCTATGCGTAAAGTTGCTATGTATGCATGGTCTCAAACTGTGGGGAAATCCTTTTCATCCTGTCTTAAGGGGGCTTTTGGTCAGGAAAGGGGCAGAGAAGATGTCAAAGGAATTGCCTCCTCCTCTCTTAAAACGAGGTCGCTGACTACGGGGGTTGTGCGCACAGCAGAACCCTGCTAAAAGCAAATATCCTGCCACCCTGGGTTAGGCGGTGTGCCTGTGCTGTCTCTCCTGTCACCCAGTGTGTGGGCTCCCTTGTGTGCAGGGTGAAGAAATCTTAGAGGTTTGTGGTATTTGGCAACACGGTTTGTGGTAAAAAAGGAGCCCGTGGGGCTCCAGTTTACCTCAAGCCCTATAACCATAGGTGTTTATAGCATTTAAATCACTTGAAATGATAGCTGATTGTCCAAGCACAGTACGGGTAACAAGACAAAGAGGAAAGTTTTCCTGGGAGGAGTTTGCGCATGTTTTCCATTAGCAGTCAGACAGGGACCAGGGCAAAGGAAGAGGCATGAGAACAGCCTTTCACCATGACCTCACGGAGAGATTTCCCAGCCCAGAGCTCAGCTCTGTTGCAGGACTGAACAAGTGGAAGAAAGTGCAACTGGTTCCAGGTGACTGGTTGCTTTATTGGTGACTTATTTTTATTTTATAGCAAACTGTCTGAATAAGGGTTCTTGGGGTCTAAAAGCCACAGATGGAAAAATAGGTACGTATTTATGGTCCATGGGCAGAGAGACAACAGCCTCAGAACATGTTGTAGCTGCTGTACAGATGCTGTATGTGTGGCCAGTGAGTCCCGTGCACTCCAGAGGCATCCAGCTTGTGGTGCGTTGGTGTCAGGGTTAATGAATGTTGGAGGTGCTGGGGTCTGTCTGCAGAGTCAGCTGGCATGTGCCTTGTGTCTGTTTGTCCAGGCTTTTTCAGCATCTGGAGATCCTACACCAGTCTCTGGCTTTTTTTTTTTTCCCTTTCTCTCTGCCTCGTCAAAGCTTCCAAACAGGAAAAAGACGACAGGCAGGGGAGAAACCCCCACAAAGTGAAGAACAGAGACGGAAAGCTCGGGTGCAGTTCTGTGGCCCTTCTTTACACAAGTCCTGATTCCTGCTCAAACTCCGTCGGGCTACTTGCATGAATACGTAGTGCCTGAGTGAGAAAGATGTTTGAATCGGGCATCCTAACCTGCAGTCTCTTGCTGCTTCTGCTGAGGCTGGAGTTTCCTGAGGTGAAGCCTTTGACAAGAGCTGTTCGAGGTATTCCCCGCTGCTCACCTAATTGTTCTGGCAAAGCAGAGGCAGCCCTGTGTTGCGGTGTGGGGGAGGAAATGAGTTGCAGGGGAGGGTGCAAGCACCTTAAACTGGTGTTGCCGCCGGAGACTTCACCTGGCGAAACCACAGTGTTCCTCATGCACCTGTGTGCTGTGGTTGACGACAGCAGTCAGTTAGCGAGTGCTGAAAGGGGGTGAAAGGAGGGACTGGGGCCTCCGCTCCCCCCGGCTGCTTGGGCAGGCAGTTCCTCGCTCCGGGTAGCGTGGCTGTGGGGTTGTGAGCAATCCCTTGGGTTGTGGGATCAGAGGCTACAACTAACTGAAAACCACGAGGGCATCTGTTAACTCTTAAAAACAGACTTGTAGAATTAAGAAAAATGAGGGCCTTGCAAACTTTGTGGCTATTGCAGAAGAAATTACAGGGTTCAATATATATATATAGCCAGTCAAGTGGTTTCTGTGTATTTGGACTGTAGATGTATGAAAAGGAAGGCTTTAGCCCAGCCAAACTGAATTCCCTGTACGGGGAATTCATGTAAGGTCAGCAGCTTTACACCCCAAAGCTGTGCATCTGTAGTCATTAAGCACATATATAGGAAGCTGTCCAGGCAGATGTATCACTTACTCTCCTTCCTACGCTGTCTGCATTTTGGTTTTGATATTACTAAAAGCTTCAGTAAGGAACAGTTTTTATCGTGTCGGATGTTACAAGTCATCTGTGCCAGTTTCCAAGTCGGAGTGTGGGTTTGCATGGCTGGTGCTGTTCCAAGAGCTGGAAGGAGGAATATACCAGGGCTGGAAATTCCTGGTGAATGCAAGAAGCTGTAAAACCTCCTACTGGGTGATCTGTGACAGTGCAACAGGCTGATGGCCTTGTCCGACTTCTCTTGCTGAAGCATAAAAAGGCCGTGTGGAGCTGCAGATGCTTTCCCTGATTACTAATGAGAGAAAATCCTAAGTGCTTGGCTGGTTTTCCTCACAGGACAAACGCTCAGTGTTGTTGGTGAGGGGGTGTTTTTCTTTTTCTCCCTCCCTGCCCCGGCCTGAATATCTTCATTTGTTTGAGAGTATCCCTCTTCCTGGTAAAAAACTAGTTTCAACAGTAAATGCTTATTTGGGAAAGTGTCTGAGGTTGAGGGCGGATTTGAGAGAGAGCAGTTGAATGCCAAATCCCGGATGGGTCAGCGATGAGGTGTTTGCCTGCAAGGTGGGAGCTGCAGTCGGGCAGTCTCTGCTCTGACTGTGTCAGTATTTATGCGGACTGGAGCAAGACCAGCAGGAGAAGTGGAGGCACCCCACAGTAGCCAGCACCGGGGTGGCTAGCTCTGTTTTCTCTGATGTGGGCTACAGCAGGGCGACAGTGTGTTTCTAACATCATAGGTGGGTGTCTGAGCCGTGGGGCTTTGCAGCTTCTTTTCAGGGAAGATGAAAACACTTTTTTTTTGAAAGGTTTGAACTTCATTCAGATGTGGGATGGGAACATATTTGTGGAGGAGCGAAGCAGATCCACCCAGGCCTGCTCACACCCAGTAGTTAGGAAGATGAAGGGTGCTGGTCTGCAATTCAGGTCTGTAACATCAAGCACAACCCAGCTAATACGCAGTCTGTGGACCCATGCAGATGAGTTAATTCGCGTGTACAGCCTTTCAGAGAACTTTCATGCAAAACTACCCGATTGTAGTGTACGTCAGTCAAAGCAGGATATGCTGCTGCCTTCCTTACATGACTGCTGGTATGCTCTGCTCTGCTGTCGTGAGAGGGAGCGATGCCGACAAAAACAGGCAAAATGAGGGACTGTCGAGTAATAGAAAGGCTTATGCAACCAGACTGCTTTTATGGGACAACCATCAAGCAAACCTGGTTGCTCCGGAGACAATCTCCAGAGTTTTATTTAGAGTTATGAAGTTTTATTTAAAGCTGTAATAAGAGGAGAGCTGACAGCTTCAAAGTCACACTTCTGTCCAGAAAGTTTGTATGGGATCATATCGTGTTGGTAACAAACAACAAGGGTTGATGCAGACTGAAACTATGGATGTTGTCCTCACACTGTGCATGTTTGATGGATCTTTCTGTACGTTTGCCTTTTGAATAGAGAGATGGAGATGCACTTAGAGTTTAACACAATTTTAATATATCGAAGTGGTTTCTCACAGACTGCTTTGCAGATTTTTAGTTTCGATGGTTTTGATTTATTGTGTCTTTCTCTGCTCCAGCTTTTGTATTATTTTTTTTTTTTTTTTACCGGTGAAGCTTGTTAAATGTAATAGTCTCTTAGGTATTTAATTTTCATGCATGTATTCTGTTCCTTGGAAAAGTTGCCCAAATGTGGAGGTGAAATGATGATTGGGTTAGAAAAAGTAGGTTACAAAGATCAGAAATAAAAGTGCTGCTAGAGGGATGCAAGATTTGGGGGTTTACTCCTCATATTCCCCGTACGTGCATATAACCTGTGCTATATTTCCCTGAGTCTGCTAGAGGAGAGGGAAGTTACAGATCTCCTACAGGTTATACATACAAGATATGGTATTACAGTTGAAGAGCCCCATATCGAGCAATTCAAAATTAGAAGCACTGTAATGCATCATTCTGGACACCGGACAGCAAAATTTCCATTTTAGTATCTTCTGCAGCACTGTGATAATTCAGTGATTTAAAAAAAAAAAAAAAAAAAAAAAAAAAAAACCAAAAAAGTTGTTTTGCACTTGAACATGATGCTGAGAAATCTTCCTTGGGCCGCTCACTGGGGCTTACATTCAGAGAAATTCAAGACTGGCCTCAAAGCCTTTTGTTTAGCTTGTGTTTAGTCTTTTATCTGTGGATTGTGTTTTTTGGTTTTCTTGGGTTTTCTTTTGCTTTTTATTGACAGAAAAAAGGATGAATCATGGTTCTTGGAAGCAGAAAACAGGCTGTTTGATTATCACTGCTGGGAATGCTGTGTAGTGAAACTGTGGGTGAGGGAGTAGGTGGTTCTACTGCTGCTCGTCTTGCAACTCCTAAATATGATTATAAACAGCTGAATTTGTGTCAGGCTTGCAACTCTGCTTGTAACTACACCCACCTAGTTTGGGGTACACACTTTATCATCAGTGTGGGTTAAAAGACATTTCTGGGAGGCATGATATCTGAGGTTGTTCCACATCTTCTTGAGCGGCTGCTCTGCTTCTGGCTACTGAAGTCTGTGTGCACATGAAAGTTGTGCTTTTGTCTATGCTCACGATCTGTTTACTTTGTTTCTAGGGCTCATAACAATAAAAGAAGCCCATGATATAGAAGCCAGACTTAATGAAGTGGAAAAGCTTCTGAAGACTATTATAAACATGCCCTGGAAGGTGAGTAAGCCAAGTTCCACATCTAGCCCAGCTTGACTCCTCCTTGATGGTGACACGCACTCTCATGCAGATTAGAAAGTGATGGGCTTTGCCAAACTCTAAAAGAAGCAGCAATTTATTGAAGAAGTGTTGAGTGCCAGAACAGTCTTCAGGCTGTTGCTTGCAATAAGTCTTTCTGTTGTACTCTGAATGGGTGGAAAGGGAGAAGAGGGACAAAGCAAACTACTGGTAAAAACAGATGTCTGTTTCTTTTTCTCTTTCTAAGTATTCAAGATCTGAAGTCGTCCTCACGTTCTTTGAGAGATCTCCTTTGGACCAGGTTCTGAAAAATGACAATGTCCATAAGATTCAGCCAAGCTTTCAAAGTCCAGTTAAAATATCAGGTAAGAGTTGTTAGCTTCCTACGTTTGACACAAGAATTACGAAATGAAAATGACTTTATTTGCTGTTCCCCTCATTCTTTCTCCACCAGCAATTCAAAAGAGAGTTCTCCATAATCTGCTTTATAACATAAAACACAAAATTAGCCTTGACATAATATGCAACATGCATTCAGGCAGTAAAGCAGCAGATGAAATTGAAGGCTGATAAATGCAAAAAAGTGGATGTGAGGAAAATGCCATCCTCACTATTGTCACATGTGATAGTGCTGTTAGCACTTAGGATGGAGATTTTGAGGCTATTGATACAGTTCTGTAAAAATGCAAGCTCAGTGCCAAGCAGTGAGCAAAACCAGCAGTGAGAATATTAGATATTATTAGGAAAGGAGGGGAGAACAGAAGAAAGGAGCACCACCTCGTCTTGAAAACAGTGTGCGCAATTCTGGTCTCTCCATCTCAGAAGGGATATAATAAAATTTAAAAGCATACAAGTAAAGGACAAGGATTCAAATCGTTGAACAGTTTCTCTAAGAAAAAGGTTAAATAAAGAAGGACACTTCAACTTTGAGAAGAGATGGCAGAGTGGGGATATGATGGAAGTCTACAAAGCTGTGAATAGAAGGATGTCAATTACCCTGTACTTCTCATGAAACAAGAACTATAGGTTGTCCAATAATGTTGACAGACAACAGGCTTTAAACAAACAAGAAAAAGGTTATAATATTGTTTTGTTTCCATATGGAGCACAGTTAAGGAGTGGAACTCTTGTCATAGGATATGGTGGAACTGAAAGCATAAATGACTTCAAAAAGGAATTAGACAAGCAAGTGGAGGAAAAGTACATTGAGACCTGTCACAGGTGGAGACATAGGAAGTTTCTAAACCACAGATTGCTGGTGGGTGAAATGGAGAGCAGTATTACTCTATCCTTGCCTATTCTTTGCGCCTTTCCCCTCTTCATCTTCGACTGGCTGTTGTTAAAAGGTTTGTGAACTTTTGGTGTGCCTGGGTTTGTATTTCTGTATGGAAACATTTCATTTGAGCCTAATGGCAACTGCTGGTTTTGTGTCACCAGAAGAGTTTATTTCAGAGAGTGAAATAAAGTGAAATACTACATAGTCCTCCAAGGTGCAAAAAGTGTTTAGCATGAAACTGGTATCAGTTTTCTTAGGTACTAACAGTATATCGGTTGATGGCCAGTCAGCGTGTCAACATGCTAAAGGTGTAAACAGTGTGTCTTAAGGATCGATCTTATACATAGGGTAGACTTTTTGTAATTGATCCTGAGTTCTGGTTCTAAGCGAACTAGTCCTCTGTTAAATAAATATTTTTTTAATGAAATGGTAAATGGTTTACAAGCCCACCGATAATTCTTTAGAAGTGTGCCATGTAATACAGAGCCTCAGTGAGAAGCGTGGTCTTGCCAGCCCATCTGAGCTGGTGCCTTCTTGTAGGGCCACCTGAGGCCAGGCTGCAGTGCAGCACAGGGATTGTAAAGAAGAGCCCCTGGCGCCCTACTGCAAAGTGGGGTGACGGAGATCTGGCCTCCTGGGAGTGAGAGACAGGAGCCAACATGTGTATCTCACACCCCATCTGTGGCTAGGGAGATTTGGGTGATGTCTTGAGTCAATGTGGAAACCTCAGGTAAAATTTCTCATGTATATGTTCCTGACATCAGTCATCTTCCGAAGGCTGAATGTGGTTACTCGCTTTGCTCCTGAATGCCAGGACAGGTTCTCAGAACTGATCCTTGAGAGCATATTCACTGGTTTTGTCTGAATATGTTGCCACTCCGTGAGACCGGAGCTGCAAAGTGGATCCTAGCACCTGCCCATTATGAAACGAAGGATCCCCAAACTATATGCTGTAAAAATGTTTCAAAGGGTGGCTTCTGTCAGCTCTTTTTGCAAAACAGGCAAATATCAAGAATGAATGTATTTGGAATTGCATTGGTTAGAAACTGCAGTGTTGCTCTGGCTTGGGGCTTTTTGCTGTTTGGAAGGGTTTCATATAATTTTTGTGAGGGTGTGTACCCCCTTAGGGCACACATACTCTGTGTGTGCATGACTGAGTACATCATGTGGTGGGTACAACAGAGAGAAGATGGTCAAGATGAACCTAAATTCAGAGTGCTAGCAGCAAAGGGAACCCTCCTGCCAGCCTGTACGTAGAGGAGCTGGGGAAACCACGTTAGCTGAATAATAACATGTTTTGTTTTAATTCTAAATTAATTTTAGTAGAGACGAGTCATACCTAATTAATTGGAGGAAGATTTTCCTACCTATGCAGCTATCCAAAAGCATCTTGTGGCAATTAGTTTTATCATTTAAGTGATTGCTGCAAAGAATTTAAGAACATAGGCAGAAATTTGACAATAATTGGTATTTGCCTCGTCTGAATGTTGCACACTAGAAATGGTTTCAGTGTCTGGTGGCATCAGTAGATGGCAGTAAATGTTAACGTCTAAAGCAGTTCACACAGCAATGAAATGCTGTAACACTTAGGTCATGTCAAGGACACTAGGAAAACACTGTGGTATTCATGTTAGTCATAGTGCAGCTTTCTACATGGCTTGCGGACTTAGAAAAGCGGGCAAAAATGTTTTGTATTCTCTGAAAAAACAAACTATCCCCTACATGGTCCTGTTCAGAGTGGTAGGTGGCGGGGAAGAGAGAAAGGGCCACCCTCTTAGGTGAAAGCTGGATTTGAATTTATGGTGTAAATCTTACCCTGCAGTACGATGTTGGTTCAAGATGAGTGATGACTGAAGTGTGATTCTACTGGGATTCAGTGTTTTTTACCACCCCCAAATGTATTCTGCTAAAGTGAGTCGCAATAAAATACAGACTAAAAGTCAAAGATGACTTTCTCAAGAAAAATAGGGAAGTGAAGTGGCTTTACCTTAAAGTAGGAACATGTAAATGTACACTTAAAAAAATCACCTCTCCTCTCCTGCTCATTACTTCAACCATATAGTTGAAATTGGTCTGTCTGAGGCAAGGTCTTAGGGGTTCCCTGTACGTATGTTGTGTGCCTACCATATTTTCTGCTACAGACTAATTTCCTTTTGTTTGTGCTGATAATGAAAGGCTGTAAGGCAGGGTCCTTGTACCTTAAAGCAGATCATGAGCCATCCCACTTAAGTCAGTGCTGATTTATGTAGAGGTGTATGTTCATTTTGTGGTGGCCCTAGCTTCGTCTAAGATTGTGTGACCGAAAGAAATCCTCGTGACTTGCCTAGTTTGCCTTTCCATGTAGCACAGACATGGATTAACTTCTCATTCACATCAAATACTATTCTTTAATTATAAACTCTCCCCATGGTAGTAAGTCAGTGGAATTAGGTGTAAATTTTAGCTATTCTGGATTAGAGGCTTCTTATACAGTGAGAAACAAATAAATGGAGTTGAAGGCAATGTAGAAGATGGCATTGCTTTACATGACTTAAAGATGGTGGTTGAATTCATTTGGAAGGTCACTTTCTATTTCCTTTTTCCTGTCTTTTTGATTTTTGCTTAACTGGCTTAAGCCTGGGACTGTCTAGGGAAAATGCAATTATGTTTTGGTAGTGGTAGGTTGCAATATATGGATGGGCTGCCATTCTGCTAAGGGTGATGGGAATTTTGCTACTGGCAATAACAGGTCTGAAACTGGGCCTTGCTTCAAATGCTCTGTGTTATTAATTGATTATGTGAATAAAATTACTTAAGCACTGGCAGTTTGCAGATGTAGGAAGCTATGAAACCAACTCTTAATTCCTGCTTTCATGTGCAGATTTTCAATGTCACGCACACATCTCATCTTCATAACCATGTCAATTACCTATGATATGCAGTTGTTTTCCAGCTTTTTTTTTTTTATTTTTCATCTTGTTTTCTTTCTTCTCCCGACAGAAATCATGCGATCAAATGGATTTTGTTTAGCCAACACTGAAACAATAGTCATTGACCACAGTATACCCAATGGAAAAGAGAAGCACCTGGACGTAGATTCAGCAGAACACTTGTAAGTAGGGTTTGTGCATAAGTAATGCTGTCAGCTTCAGATAAACTGTAGCTTTCCCACCCCCCTAGCAAAATGTTATCCTCTGTCTAGGAGCAAGGCTGGTACAGCTGTCATTCTGACTGGTTAAAGATCACTGGGCCTGATTGCTAACACTTCACAGCTCTTTCTATTAACATGGATAAAATGGCTGTCGGTGAGAATGATTGATCCCAAGGAGCTCAGTCCTCTGTGTATGAAAAGCTGTGGTTGTCATAGGGTTCTGCCAGGTGAGAATCGAGGAGTTTTTTCTTTCTCTCACGACTGTGATGAGAGCCCAAATTTGGAAACTCAAACATCCTTACAAATGGAATATCCTACTATGAAGGGTATGCTTTATTTGGGAAGCAAAACACCATCCTCAGAGGAAGGGGACACACCTCTGAATGTAATTGAAGGAAGCTCAGCAGCTGCTACGGTGCTGCGGCATGCTGGGACTTGGTGAAGCATGTGTATTTCATTAGGGGAGAGGGAAGTTAGATTAGTCTTATTTGTAATTCTGCCTCCTAATGCATGTAGGTATTCTGGGGTCAGAGACCTGTAACCAGGAGGGCTTTCATGTATGCCTTAAGTCAGTGACTGTATTGACAGATGACATTGATAGAAATCTGCTCCTACAGATTTCTGTCATAGCAGGTGATTGATATTTCCATGAGCTTCAGGTAGTGAAGCATTTAAATATTTTTAATGAGAAACATTGACCTACTTTTTCATTAGAGCAGTCAAAATGATGGAAGCAGAATACTACAAGCCTTATGGAGGCTTTATCTTTGAATGCAGTGCTCTGTCTTGCCACATTTGAAATGTGGTCATTGCCAGTCTGTGGAAGGCTTTAGAGCTTGACAAGATTTTATCAGGGGCTGGAGTGTATCTCTGGCTCTGGTGTAATTTCTTGAAGTCTTTTTATTAACTTATCACTTAGTGTTTTGAACCTTGACCTTGCTAACAGCATTTAAGCTTATAAGCTTGTATTAATGAGGCCGAAGCGACACACTGGAGGTAATTCTGTAACGCCAACGTCTGGAGATTAAAGTTGTCATAGTTCATAGTGCATCACTCTTTCTACTGAAGTGACAAATAATAGGAGCAAATTACCAAAGAAAGCCTTCTCCTGCCTTATTTTGATTATTTAAAAAATTTTTTTTTAAAAAAAAAAAAAAATTAAAATCTAGTTTTGATTTTAAGAATGTGCTGCAGCCCAAGCAAAACTTACTGGTCTGGGATCAGAAACTGCCATCATGTAACTGTCACCCCATTGAAGTCAGAGACTATTAAGACCAGAAAATACTAATATGATAAAAACTGTATGGTAGGCATGGTTTCCCAGAAACTGTGGTGGAAGAAATAAATTTAGGATAACAGCCTGGCTTTGTGCATTTGTATTTTAACTTCCCTGAAGGAAGTTAAATCAAGAGTCAAGTTAATAAATTTCAAATGTCTGTTTTACATGGTGCCATAAATTTGCCCATCCTGTAGCTGTATTTTATACCAGAGAGGTAATAGCTAGGAGATAATGGTACTTGTGTAGCACAGCTGTTTTGTAAAAATTGAACTTTTTTTAAAAGCAGAAGTTTTCTATACTGTTGCTTTAAATGTAGGTTAGTAGCCCAGAAATGAAGCTTTAAAATCTTTCAAAATCCGATGTAGTTCCTTTTTGGTCTCTGTAAAATTGGATTTATGGGATTGGTGTTCTCTATTCTGAAGTCAGAGTTAATTCCTTGCAGACTTACATATCCTCAGATGGGAACTTTTTCCTTTCAGCAAGATTAAACTCTGTATGACTTTTGGGTTTGGTTGCTGATGTACTTGAATCAGACATTTTGCAAAGCAAACCTGTATTTTTTGGAGAGAGGCACTTGGAGCTTCAGCAGGTAGCATTCATTCCCTGAGGTCCCGCTGCACTGGTTGTGGCCTGCAGCACTACCTACCCAGTGATCCGTCAGCTGAAAAGTCTCATACTTGTTGCAAAAGAAACTATAGCATTTTTGCAAGTTGGAGTTGCTTACTCTGTTCTGAAGTAGTTGCTTTCTGCTTCCTTCATTTTCTGTCTAATTTTAGCTGGCAGTACACCATACTGTTGCAAAATGTGGTGAACCCAGTGTGCTCAGCATCCATGTGGCATAAATAGTCCTTTTATGCGTGGTTCTTGGAGTACTCTGCAGTCCTTTTGAAAGAAAAGGTGGTAAATAAATGCATTCAAACTTATGCTTTGGCTTTGTTACAGATGCCTTCCCCTGCCAGGACTGTTTGCAATTCTGTCTTTCAGGCCAGCAGCAGAGGCTGTGGCATTGGACATGCTACCTTTTGGGCAAATTCACTCCAGTACTAGATGTGCATTTTCAGGACGGTGCTACTATTGTCGCAAGCATGTTGAGTTCCACAGGAGAGACTTTCACGGGTGGCAATGCAAAAGCAGCACAGAGATGCTGAAATTAGATACAGAATTTTTCCAGGAAAACAAAATCCTACTCTTGACTGGAAAAGAAAATGCTTCCCCTGTACTTTTTAGTCTTAGATGAGAGGACATCTGTTCAGGTACTGCGTGTACATAAGGTGATGAGAGGAGCTGGGCTGTTGTCTCACACCATGTTTACACTGGGGTTACTCCTGTGAGTTAACAAGAAGCATCATAGAATCATAGAATCATCTAGGTTGGAAAAGACCCTTAAGATCATCGAGTCCAACCTAACATCAGGTAAACCTAACACTGCCAAGTCCACCACTAAACCATGTCCCTAAGCGCCACATCTGCACGTCTTTTAAATACCTCCAGGGATGGGTGACTCAACCACTTCCCCAGGCAGCTTGTTCCAGTGCTTGGCAACCCTTTCGGTGAAGAAATTTTTCCTAATATCCAATCTAAACCTCCCCTGGCGCAACTTGAGGCCATTTCCTCTTGTCCTATCGCTTGTTACTTGGGAGAAGAGACCGACCCCCACGTCGCTACAACCTCCTTTCAGGAAGTTGTAGAGCGCGATGAGGTCTCCCCTCAGCCTCCTCTTCTCCAGGCTAAACAGCCCCAGTTCCCTCAGCCGCTCCTCGTAAGACTTGTGCTCCAGGCCCTTCACCAGCTTCGTTGCCCTTCTCTGGACATGCTCCAGCACCTCAGTGTCCTTCTTGTAGTGAGGGGCCCAAAACTGAACACAGTATTCGAGGTGCAGCCTCACCAGTGCCCAGTACAGGGCCACGATCACTTCCCTACTCCTGCTGGCCACACCTATTTAGTACTGAAGCCAGGATGCTCTTGGCTTCTTGGCCCCCGGGGCACACTGCCAGCTCATATTCAGCCAGCCATTCAATACCCCCAGGTCCTTTTCCTCTGGGCAGCTTTCCAGCCACTCTTCCCCAAGCCTGTAGCGCTGCATGGGGTTGTTGTGGCCCAAGTGCAGGACCCGGCACTTGGCCTTGTTAAACCTCATACAGTTGGCCTTGGCCCATCGATCCAGCCTGTCCAGGTCCCTCTGCAGAGCCTTCCTACCCTCGAGCAGATCAACACTGCCACCCAACTTGGTGTCCTCTGCAAACTGACTGAGGGAGCACTCGATCCCCTCATCCAGATCGTTGATAAGGATATTGAACAGGACCGGCCCCAAAACTGAGCCCTGGGGAACACCGCTCATGACCGGCCACCAACTGGATTTAACTCCGTTCACCACAACTCTCTGGGCTCGGCTGTCCAGACAGTTTTTTACCTAGCAAAGAGTATGCCCGTCCAAGACATTAGCTTCTATGTACCTTGTTTCTCTCTTCTTCCTGGCGAGTGTGAGCAGCAACTCTAATGCATTAGCAGAGGTTAAAATGATAAAGAAGGTTGTCTTACAGCACAAGAAGTTGGCCCTTGTGAAGGATGGTGTGTCTGTCAAGGTACTTTGGGGAAAAAATAGCAAGGGCAGCAGTTTGGGCATTTAGGAATCTGCATGTCCATAGTAGTTTGCAGTTTATTTTGGGAAGAAGACCTGTTGGTAATAGCACAAAAGCATTTTGACTGTTGGGTGTCCTATATAGCTGCTAGCTGTAGTAAACAGTCCTGGTTTATTGGGTTTGGTTTCATATGAGCACTCTAGAGCAATGCTTTGCAGACTTCTGTGCCCACACTTCCTTTTTGGTGGCAAGGAAAGCTTTCTGCGTAACCACAGCATGTGAGTGCCACTGCTTTATACCTCATATGCTGCTGTACCACACATTAGTGAGGCTGAAGAACCACAAAATCTGTGGGGCCTTCCAGTTGTAATCATCTAGTTTTATACAATTGACAAGAGAAAGAGAGCAGAATCTGAATAGCCTTCTTGACTCCTCTTCTGCTTTCTTCATTCTGTCTGCCCCACTGGTATTTCATAATCTGTTGTTTCTGGATCAGTAGCAGTCCATAAGACAGCACAACGTGATCTGTGAAGTGTTTGCAAGATACCAAGTCAACTCCCTTCTGCACATGTTCCCACACATGCAGGCAAGCAAACAGCCTGGAGGGAGTAGAGGAATGAGGGTAATAAACATTCAAAGTTCAGATTCATTTCTGTTTCATTGTAAGTAAAGTGTATAGCAACAGCACTGCAGGAGAAAATCCATGACTTTCTGCTCAAAAAACGTTGTGGTCCTCATAGTTAAAAAAGAGGTGAGAAGGACCAGTAAGGAGTGCGGAAAAGACAGAGCTGTGTCCATGCATTGCAGGGTGTAAAGAGCATGCTATCCAATAACCCGTGATGCTTCTAAAGAAAGTTTTGGGGAGAGATGGGAGAGAGAGATTTATCTGTTTGTTTACCCTACCACTCTTCTTCGGGTCCTCTGAAGTACCTGACTCTTAGGGCTCTCTAGGGTGAGGTTAGAGGGATGTCTGCAGTTGCCTCACTTAACTAAAGGAGTCTAACTAGTTCATGTGTAGGTGAGATGCAGTTTTAAACCAAATTATTTTAAAGCTTCATCTGTTTATCTGCTAGTCAGAGAGCTGCAGTATGCCAGCCTGAAAAGGTGTTAGAGACACATCCTATAATCAGAGCTAGGTTAGGATTTCTTTTTCCATCTTGTGCAATTTTTCAGTTTCTATTTCATTTTTTTTCTCATTTTTTTTCTCTCTGTCAGAATGAATGCAAGTTCTTTCGAAATATTAAAGACAGAGTGGTAGAAAAAGAAACTTGACAGTTCTTCAAGTCCCTTGCTTGAACTTAGATGAGATGTAATCCTTGGCCTGCAGTGACTGCCTTTAACTGCTAGGCTATCTGGAAAGAAGTAAAATGTCTTCTTACTGCAGAAATTCAAGCTTCCTTGGAATGGGAACGTGTGTAACTGAGGAAAGTGCAGGTTTTAACAAGATGCCTTCTGGTTGAGAGTAGACATGAAACAATGGGTAATCCTTGCAAAAGTTCAGATTATAACACAGGAGTTAAGAAGTGGGAAGGAAAATACCAAAACGAGTGAAACTAAATTTGGGAATCTCTTTATATTCGGATGTTCTCTGTTTGTCAAAACATGGGGAGGACAGCGAGGCTCTGGAGGAAGGAAGCTGTAGTCATTGTTTCCTATTTGTGTTAGATGTTTGGCCTCATACAAAAGCCAAACCCAGAGAAGGCACCTGTGAAGTGTAAGGGTGAGACTCCAAGTTCAGACGGGGAACAAAGGCAGTTTCCTTTCCATTTTTGTGTGGGAACTGAGGCATTTTGTGTTGCTGCCACATGCTGTGAGAACAAAATGGAAGGATGTGGACCTCAGCTGCATGATTCACTCTTCCAGGGCTCACTTGCTGCTTGCTTCCTTTCTCACTAGTAGCTTTGAAAGTCAGGGGTAACAAGATGATTTGCTTGCGTGCACTATGGTTCTCATTGCCCTGTGGTTTATTCATATACACATGGGTGTGGGGAGGAGGAGGTGTGAATGGGATCAGCTCTGAGTACGTTCTGTGAAGATTTTCCCACACCACAGTGAAAGCTCTTCTAGACTCATAAAAATCTCATTGTGGAGGTACCCAGAATTGCCTGACAAGAAAGGCTATGTCCCAGGAAATCATTCATTTGTTAGCAGGAGGGGAGCCCTGGGGCCTGAAAACAAATTAATAATGTTTTTGATCCAGCTCATCTTAGATGCAATGTGGTAACCAGGTGTCATGAGATATGAAGTTCAGGTATTATAATGACAAGTGCTGTGAAGAGTCATAAAAGTCCCTTTTGCTGAAGACTGCTATCTAAAGAGATGAGAACTTGCTCTCCTAGTATGCTGCGCAGCTGTGTTTTAGCACAGTTTTAAAAGGGAATAGCCATCCTATTTTACTGCAAGCAAAATCTTCAGCCCATTCATTTCCATAGGTTATAAAGAAACAGGCTTTCTGTTTATTTAAGGACATGGAGATAAGGACATGGAGAGCAATTGTCTCCATTTACTTCTCAACTCTCTCAAGGAAGTGTTCAATCTTGCTTTATGAAAGTGACAGTAGATGACATTCCTGGTGTCTCCAGTAGGTTATGCTAGCATAGTGATACATAGGCTGATGTCAGAGAAACTATAGCTTCATGATTCATAGTTGATCTGCACGGAGCTTCCTTGACAACTTCTAGTATGAATTCGAATTTCAGGCTGCAAAGAGAGGGAATGAGATACTGAAGCTTTGGAAAAAGAGTTGGAACTCTAGCTCTTTGTCTTGCAAACCGAGCTTCACAAAGCTGAAGCTGCAAACAGTGTTAGAAATACTTCTACCGCAACACTGCTGTGGTGTGAAGCAAGTCCACGTATAACATTTACTCAGAACTTTAACTTGCAGTACCAGCAGAAGCATTCTTGCCTTTTTCCAAGTAGTCCCCTCACAAATGTTGTTTCTCAAAATTTCCAGGGGTCAGTCTTCAGATATCCTAGCCTTCTCCCTCTCCCTCAGTGATTTTCTTCCAATTCTTTTGACTTGGATTTTCTAAATGAACATTGATGACTTAATGCCTTTTGCTGTTTTTTTTAACTTATTTCTCCTTAGGTTTGAAAGCGTTAGTGACTTTACCTCAGAGCTAGAAGACAGTGATGATCCAACAGCTTATGTCACCAATTTGACATACTACCACCTGGTCCCATTTGAGACTGATATTCTGGACTGAGGCTGCTCAGTGATGCAGTCAGCCAGCATCCAGCCGACCTCTTCGTCCATAGGCTCTGCTATCTCTGGCATTGCATCTCTGTGAATAAGGCTGTGCGGGCAAGACCAACAGCAGAGAAGTTGCAGCAAGTACGCCACAAAGCTGGTTTTGTAGTCTGGCCCTCCGTTGTGTGTTATGGAGACGTCTTGTAAGGAGGTAACTGCTTCAGTTAACAAAAAACTCGTTTTCCGTGAAAGCAAGGCAGCAGAGTCCTCTTGGGGCTCAAGGAAATCTCTACTATGTCTGTGGGAATTGCCACTCTGACGCAGCCATCGGAAACTTGCGCTGTAGTACACTGTCACCCATGCTCCTTGGCTTGCAGTGCAAGTTGAGGCTTCCTCTTTTAGGATACCACCAGAAACTTCCCCAGATGGCGTGACCACACTTTTTATGCTATGTAAGCAAGAAGGCGAGCAAAGCAGCTGAATTTTGTCAGTTCCCTCTGCGGTTGCTTAGTGGAGGTCTTGTGGGTCACTTTTTGCTCAGCTACCGGATGACTGGTGCCTTACATGAGATGTCAGAAATACCATTGAGTGCCTCCAGGAAACAGAACGCATGACCTGACCACTTTACTTCTTTTAATCATGGGTTTTTATATAATCACTGAAGAGGCGACTACTCTTTCCTGGAATGGTAAAGCAGACAGCAGCTGGCATTGCAATGGACTGTGCATGGTGTTTGGGTACCCATATGATTTCAGAGATCTGGAAAGCTGATGGGAAAGCTGAGCTGCCCTGCTAAGAAGGGTCAAGGCTATGGCAGGCACTTGGATATGATATTTTTTCATGTGGACCAGCAAATGTGAATGGTGCTTACAGTTGTTTACATCAGAGAGATAATTCCCTATGCATATTTCTCCCCAGAGCATGGGGAGGAAGACAATGAGATTTATATTGTGTTTGGACTGAAAAAGAATGGTAAGCTACAGTGTGTCTACAGTGGCAGGAAAAACACTCTCTCCACTGCCAGCCTGGCTCAAGGAGTCTGTCTAGCTTTCCAGGATCCACCTGCAGGGCCGGGTGCAGGCCTTGTTGTCATCTGTGGATTTCAGTGGAGGTAGGACAGTGGGAGCAAGAGTGGGATTGGACCCTGCAGCCTCTTGACTACTGAGTAGTGCAACGTTAAAATCTCCTCAGGGTCTCTCTGTTGCAGAGCGCTCCGAAATCCCGGCTCTCACTGTGAGTGCTCAACGCTCGCCAACATGACCTTTCATTGAGCTTTTTGCGATCTGTTTGCAAACATGAGTTTGAAGGGATCGAAACGGGAAGGAATGCATTTTGGACTTCTTTCTTGGTAAAGAGGCTTGTTTGGTCCTGAAGAAGTTGATACAACTCCCTTCTGCAGACTTTGCATTTCCACCTATAGAATAACAGTCAAACAGAATTTGCTAATGTAAATAATAAATTATTGAGAATCCTAATTCTTTTACACAGTATGTTTTTAAAATATATTTTAATGAAATAAAATATAACTCAGCTTCAGTACACTTTCTGCAGCTTAAAACAGCGACTTCCCCCCTCCCCCCCCCCTTTGAGGATGCTTTCCCAATCACGCCAAATTCTTTCTTTCTTTCTCTAGTAGTTTTGGAAACATGCTAAGTTTTGGCAATTCTTTCTGTGCTCCATGTGCTGTTGCCCATACTGTAAGTATAGTGTATACTCATGAGAAACCTCTCCGCATAACAAATGCAGATCTTTGTGTCTGGGTGTATGTGGTTTAATGCCACGCAGTTTAGTAGAGGAATTCTGCATTTTCAAGACTATAAGTGAAATCGAATCTGGCAGTTATTCTTTTTGAAGATAAAGTGGATTCTTATATGTTAAATTTCTGGAGTAGAAAGGGATATGTCCTCACTCATGCAAAGGCTTTCCGAGCAGCCTCTTGAATTGGAATTAGGGAGGTTTGTTGTTTGTTTATTTGTTTTACTTTTATTAGTTTTAAGTCTTTTGTCAGTGCTTTCAGTTAACCATGGTGGGGTAGAAATAGCATCTAGTAAACATGTGCAGTGGATTGGGAATTGGTATATTTGATTTCAATTCCTGGCCCTGCTGTCAGCCTACCATGCTGCTTTGGGTAATCCTACTTCACTTCCCTATCCCTGAGTTTTTCCTTGATTAATATTTTGAAGAGTACCAGGTGTTATTGGCTCATTTGAATGTTTCTATGAATTTTAACCATGTGATAACTACTTATCTTTTTTAAAGCACTTTAAAATCTATAGATTAAAAAATAAATAGAGAAGTGTTGCTAATTTTTAAAATGTACAACCACCTTCCTCATGAAAACCAGCTAAGCTGCGTACACAGTAAAGTCTTCAGGGAACGGAGTCTAATGCAAAGGTACTAATCTACAAACAGAGGTTGCACCCATTTCACTTGGGTTTTTCAAAAGCCATTTTGATCAAGTATTTTCCAGAGATGATGTCATGTGATTTATTTCTCTCAGCTGAAGTATGTTTATTTGATAAATTAAAGGAATGCAAATGACCATGTATATTACTTCGTGTCGTAAAATGTAGAATACACCTCACTCAGAAGAGAGAAGCAGCAATGTGTTTTATTGAGGTAGAATAATAATTTGAATTTAACAAAGTTTAACAGTGGTTTACCAAGGTTCATTAAGTTTGATGGCAAGTTAACTTTATTAATTACTGCATGGAAAAAACATACAAAGGACAATTGGGTTAGAATCAAGTTAGAATGATTCACACAGAGACCGGAGACGCAAAGGGTAAAGAAGACCCTCCCATTGAGTCACGAAGTTCTGAGTGCACCCCGTTGCTTTCTAAACTCCTGGTGGAGCTTAGGTGCGGCCAGGTCCAATCTTAGTCTCAGACTTGGACAACAGTTTATGTCTAATGGAAGAAATACAAAGAGTAAGGAAGATTGTCCCTGTTGTGGTTTAACCCCAGCCGGCAACTAAGCCCCACAGAGCTGCTCGCTCACTCCCCCACAGTGGGATGGGGGAGAGAATTGAAAGAGTCGAAGTGAGAAAACTCGTGGGTTGAGATAAAGACAGTTTAACAGGCAAAGCAAAAGCCGTGCACGCAAGCAAAGCAAAACAAGGAATTCATTGACTACTTCCCATCAGCAGGCAGGTGTTCAGCCATCTCCAGGAAAGCAGGAGAACGCCTAACGGTTACTTGGGAAGACAAACGCCATCACTCTGAACGTTCCCTGCTTCCTACTTCTTCCCCCAGCTTTATATGCTGAGCATGACGTCATACGGTGTGGAATATCCTTTTGGTCAGTTGGGGTCAGCTGTCCCAGCTGTGTCCCCTCCCAACTTCTTGTGGACCCCCAGCCGATTCGGTGGTGGGGTGGTGTGAGAATCAGAGAAGGCCTTGACTCTGTGTAAGCACAGCTCAGCAATAACGAAAACATCCCTGTGTTATCAATGCTGTTTCCAGCACAAATCCAAAACATAGCTCCATACTAGCTACTATGAAGAAAATTAACTCTATCCCAGCCAAAACCAACACACTCCCATTGAGTCACAAGGTTCAGAGTGGACCCCCTTGCTTTCTAAACTCCTGATGGAACTTAAGTGCGGCTAGGTCCAATCTTAGTCTCAGACTTGGACAATGTTTATGTCTAATGGAATTATCTATACAAAGTTTATAGTAACTAATATTTAATAGCACATGGATTAGTAATGTTTCATTAGTATTAATTCAGCATGCTATCAGTCACTTACCAGAGATCTGCCATTGGTAAAAGATCTCTCTGCCTTGAGGAGCAACCTTGAGGGGCGTCCCAGCTCAAGGGGAGATCACTGCCATGCAGCCATGCTGCCTAGCAGGGAGAGCTCAAAGAAGGCTCACTTAGGCTGTCATATTTATGGAGTAAAGTGGTTGGCTCATAGTCAAATTACATGCAATGGGAAAGGTATGCATGAGACTCCTTGTACCCACAACTTTCTTTGTTCCTTGATAAATGAGTCTTGGGAAAAGCCACCTGCTCTTCATGTGTTAATCGCATGATCCGTGTTCCAAGCTCATACGCGTCGATGCTCACTGTGTCTCTCTACTCCTTCGTGAGTTTTTAGAGAACAGATTGAAACTAGAGGAGTTCTTGGCCTGGCTACAGCTCAGGCCTTTACCTCCTTTGGAGCCTATACCAAACTACTGCTAGTTTGGTTAAGGGGTCGAGTTCATCTATCACACTTTGTCCATAAAGTCAATTAAAAAAACCCCTTCTTTGGTTAAATCGCTGCATCTTTCTCATGTGGAGAGATTCAGAGTATGAATTATGCATATGGTCAATTCATATGTACAGATACCTTACTGTTGATCAAAAAAATAATCTTAGTTTGAACACATGACTGAAAAGGAACACAGAGAATTTGAGAATTTTCTGGGCTGTTTGTTTTTGGTTTTTTTTTTCTTCCCAACAGGCTCTTATTATAGACTAGTAGCACGCTGCAAGAAGATAATCCAAATTCATTGTGCAGATATCATTCCATTAAATTTTGTCTTTTGATGTAGCAGAATGCTTAACTTTTCCAACTGTACTTAGTTTCCATTGTGTTTAGTAGTATGTCGTGTTATAAAGAGAACATCACTTACAACAGCAGATGGGTTAATATAGTAATTCTGAACACTTTAGGTGTGAAGGGGATGTTGGATCCAGAGGATAGGTCTGTAGTGTAGCAGTATAAGCATAGGTAGTTATGAAAAATCTGCAATCAGAAGAGAATGTTTTGCCATTAAGGCAGAATAAGGCCTTTGTGTAAAGCTCATGGTTAAAAATGTCGTTGGTTAAACCAGCGCTGAAGAGTAAAGATATTGCTCAATCAATATAATGTGATAAAGGACTAGCAGGTATGAGGTAAAAATGTATACACAACTACAAATGCATGTGAGTTGTGAATAGTGTGCTAAGATGTAACCCTATTACTCATTAAAGATGAAATAGCCCTAAGCTTATGTGTTAGTGATGAGAGGGTGGACCTGGCACTCTTGGAGAATTTTTGGGGGAGCAGAAAGAAGCCCGTATGAGCAGTTCTCACTCTGCTGAGAAAAGGAAAGCTCCAGCTGAAATGTTCATTCTTGCTACACCCTGTTATTGTCTCTCTTCTATTCTGGGCCAGTGGTTCTCCAGCTCACGTTTTGTAATACTCTGAATTACTCTGTGGGGCTGGACTAGCACGTGGTTCACCCACAAAGCCAGAGGGCACAAGACCACTGTGGAGCAGGCATGTACCTTCTGCTGTGTCCCACCAACCCTTCATGCAGGGCTTGTGACACTCTTGTTGGCTTTCCTGGTAATATCCTCGCCATTACACATGAGTAAGAGGAGAGCTGGGCCTGTGGTACCTGCCTCAGCTGAACCACCAAGTGCTCAGTCTGTTGGGGGGGTGGGAGGGTTGCATGCATTTTTTCCTTTGGGGAATTTTTAAGCCAGAGGATTTGTGTCACAACAGAGCCCTTCACAGAAGAAAATTTGTTTTTCAACAAAGCAAATACCTAAAAACATATCTTAGCTACTTCCTCTTCTTTCCCCTTGGTGACTGCAAAAAAACATTCCTATTTTCTTGCAGCTACTTCTCTGCTGCGGAGGGATTAAAAAAAAAAAGGTCTTGAGAAACAGGGATTCATCCTGAAATCTCTCTGCTTTGGGGATTTACCTTAATTTTTGTCCACAGTTGGTTGTCACGGGGCTGCTGGCACGCCTTTCTGGATCCCATTTGTCAGCAAGAGCGTGTATCTGCGGTGATCACGGCGGCCTGATGGCCCCAGAGCCCTGGCTTGCCCCTTGGCTGAGGTGGCAGGGGCACAGACCGATCCCCAGGCAGGGGCAGAAGGTCCTGGAGCGCAGGCAGGCTCCCCCCTCCCTTGTTTCATGGTAGCTGGTGGGGAAGTGGCCGTTTCCATCGGCCGGAAATGCTGAAAAGAAGTAAGAGGGTGGGTTTGTACACGACTTGTAGCCATGGTGGTGGGCAGTTAATGCACGTCCGACTGTATGGGGACGCTCTGCCCATTTATATGGTTTTATATAAACAATCCTCTTGATGTATTGAGGGCATAAACACACGGGAAAAAGCCATCGGTGAAGCACAGTCCTGGTGTTGCTGCACAGCGACTGTCACGTTCACTGGAAAGAAACGTCTCAACAAGCAGGCTGAGCGTGCAGGGCTTCCCCTCCCTCGGCCTGCTGGGGCCATGGCGGAAGCCACAGCTGCCTTGTGAGCGGCCTTCGCCGGTGCCCGGGCGTCCTGGCTGCAGGGAAGGGCATGCAGGGCCTGAACTAACGCCGGGCTTGGCGCCTGAGGGAGGACCTCGTGCCTAGCCTGGCGAGGTTTGCATGGAAAGGCTCGCTGCGGCTGCTGCCAGGAAAGCAATTTACAAATCAGGAATCAAATTTTCCTTGCAGTCCTTTGCTTAAGTGCTTAACATACGCTATGGTAACTGGTTTTCCTGTTAATTATTTGGGCATGTTGGGTTTTCTTCCTTTTCTTTCCTGCATTTCCAGTTTTGCAAGCTGAGTGTCAGGGTGCCATGATGGCAGGTGCTGGTGGGGCCGTCAGGGCAGGGGCTGGCAGCTGGGGCCTGTCCCACCGCCCTGCCAGGAGCAGGGCACTGGGGGTACAGGGGCAGCCCCGGACATCGGGCGCTGCCCTGGGCATGAGTCAAGGACAGGCTGGGACGTGGGCCTGCTGTGGGGAGCTGGAGACCAGCCCTGCTGTGGTGTTGCTGGGGCAGGTACTGAGGGCTCTGGGGGGCTGAAACAGGGTATGGGGTCACGGCCAGGGACTAATGGCCTCAAGGAAGGTTGAGCGGGAACAGTCAGGCCTGGTAGTGCCCTCAGTGCTGGATGCTCAGGATTTTTGTCCTGCATGTTTTGGAAGTACATTTATTTTTGCCACAATTAAACTGGTACCCTGATATTCTGGGGACATGAAACATGGTGCAGAATTCAGTTATTGCTGCATTATTGCATTCAAAAAAAAACCCCAAACAAACAAACCCCAGTCGCTCATCATTTAAGAAAAATGTAGCTGAAATAAAATTGCATCTCTTAGATTTCTAAACAAGACCTCTCCCCTGTGAAGCCATTGTAGCTGGTAAAATCCCCCATGCCCAGGTCTGCAGAACCCTGCAAAAAATATCACGGGGGATGCAAAGTGCTGCCATCCATCTTGGTGGTGTGTTTCTTCAGAAATCTAACAATGAACATGTAATTTTCAGCATTATTCATTAGTTACCATCTTATGATTCTAACAGAAGTGAGTAGCAGTGGGTATTTTATCCCCAAACCCCTCTCCACAATGCAAAGCCAATTCCTATGTAAGCCACGTTGTTAAAAAACTGGTCTTTATTTTCCCTGCAACTTTGGCTTCTCCCTTTGGCACGCTGTGTGGGAATCATGTCTACCAGTCCTGCTATTAGCTGCAGGAGCAGAATAGAGTTGAGGTATGCTGGTATCTAGTGAAGGAACAGGAGGTATGTGTCTCTTGGGAAGAATAGTGATGACAAAATAATTTGGTTTTTATTTTTCAAGTCATGAAATATGCTGGCATTTTAAGGTTGGCAAATCTTTAGAGAGTTAGGGAAGAGAAAGGGTATCACACTCTACTATGCCCTGTCCACTACTCTTCTTGTTATTTTTTTGCTATAGCAAATACTTTTAAAAAGCTCAGCCTTGGATTCCAAGGCCATTCTTGATAGCAACAATACTCTATATCTCAGCATCAAACTCTTTAAAAACAGTATGAATGTTTTCTAATTGCTTCTTATAATAACATTCATTCCTGTACCAGTCAGCTATCTCTGAACTCCGTTCCCCACACATACACAAATTATTCAGGCTATTTTACCGGTCAGCTTTCATCAATGTAATTGCTTTCTTATGGAAATATTCACACCCTGAAGTGCAGTTCCCAAGTTTTATAGCACACAGAGCATTCCCATTTTCAGTGTTGTCAGGTAATTTCTTCTTGCTCTAAAACCATTCTCGTTATAATTAACATTGTTGGTAATACATACATTGGGGGATTTAAGTAAGGGAAAAATACCAAAGTAATATTATACACAATATATCTAGATTTAATAAATGGAGAATTTGCATTCACCTAAAAGTCTACAGCAGCAGTGAAGATGTGGAAATTGCTTGGATTCATTTAACAATTGAATTGTATGAATTCAGAGTTTCTTGGGGTTTCCCAACCCCTGTTATCATGTCCATGTTTCTTACAATTAATGTATATAACCCCACCATGCTCTGGTGAGAGAGAGATCAGCTTGAACTTTCACAGAAGGGGAGATGGGACACCAGAGGTGACTGAGGCAGGATTCTGCAGTGCTTAGTTTTTGTCCTAGCAGGACATCTAGCAGGCAGATGCTTGGCACCATAGGATGGGAGTTGCTACAGAGGTTTAGGTTGTCGTTCTTCTCTTGAAAGGATGCTATTAAGGGAACCTGCTCAGGTAAGGATTTAGAGAAAAGCTCCTTATTCTCTAAAGATGCCTTTTCAAACTTTGCATAGTAGTAAAATTCATTTTCTGCTGCCTGATGAGGCTACCTACATGTCTGGACTGAAGAACTGGCTGTTTCCAGATCAGCTCTCAGCTGCACGAGGGCCTGCTACTGCCAGAAAGGACTGGATTAGACCCCAGCCCTCACCCAGGCTGCAGAGATGCCTTCAACACCCATCTTCTAGTCCTCAAATTCTGCTAAACAATTTTCAGAAACTTTTACATAGCAATGACAGCTGATATACTGGCAAGGAGAAAACCCAAATGTGAACACTGAATCTTGATTAAAAGCATCCCAACATCAGCTCCTTGTGTGTTTTTTCAAGTGAACTTCAAAAAATAGAGGATTCTTCTCTAAAATCTTTTTACAGCATATGTTGGAGCTCCATGTAAGACCTTGCATGTCCCTCTAGTACAGCTATTTCTGACACAACCTGGCAAAAGTCAATACCTGGCCACAGTTGCAGCATGTGTGTTTGTAAGGTCTGGGAGCCGCTGAGCCTCCTTTGGCTCCCCTGGCACCTCACAGGAGGCTCTCAACTCCTCAGAGGCACTGGTCCTCTCTACAAAGCTCTGTGTCATAACCTTAAAATGCCTCCAGCATTCTGGGGGGCTCCAAGCAGCTTTAGTAATTTCCATTAATAAGTTAGCTTCGTTTAGCATTGTAGTTTAGTTTGGAAACCATCTGTAAGTAATCACGACCTTTTGTCTAGCTGTATCACCTTGTACCGGGCAGGCTGGAGATAGAAATAATTACATGTAGCAGAAGCCAACTTTGTTATGTAAAATGAAAAAAAAAACCCACCAGCACCACCAGCAGCAAAACAACCATTGTCCATTATTTTCCCTTGTAGCTATTAAAATTAAGTTGAACAGAATCCATGACTTCTGAATGAACATATGCTCTTTTCAAAACAGAAATTTCCCGAATTTTGCCAAGTTTCCTTTTGTCTCATGGGAGCTGGCTTCAGTGGTTGAGCACAGTGATGCCACATGCTGCATTCAGCTGTCTTGAAGTGACCTTCATATATAAAAGCATGCAGTGTGTGTATGTGGAGAGGGGGGCAGGAGGCGCAGGGATGGCTTGGAAGGAGAGGGATGGAGAAATAAGGGAAGGATTGTAGTGCAAACAGAGGAGATCTCCAGCAATAGTTTCAGTCTTGAAGCTGCAATAAGTCATCTTTGTCAGAATGAGGGTGGGCTTGTGTGCTCTTGTACTGGCAGTGTCTGGGAGCTGAATCACGCTGTTCCTCACCCGTTATCCTGCAAGGAACAGTACGAGCCCTCGTTGGTTTTGTTGAAAGGAGGTGACGTCTGTGTCTGATCAGGAGCCCTTGCATAAAATGAGTGGGCTGAACTTTTTGGAAACAAACATTTTGCAGCAACAAAATTGATTGTGATTGCCCCTTTAAAGCACCGCACAGCTAATGTAAAGGGTTTAGCCATTCAACTCCTGTTTCAGTTAGTCCCCCATGCATCTTACACTGCATGCTTCCTTTCCATATTTTAGGACTAAAAATGCACATGGCTGCAGGTGTGATGAAGGTAACAGGCTTTGATTGCCCTGATCACCCTCACCTGGCAGTCCACCCACACCTTCTCACCAGGGGCTCTACTTCAGCTCAGCCTGGGGCCTTTAGTCCTTTCCTAAGGTGGGTTACAAGAGTGGCTGCTCTTAGTCTTGCTCCTGAGTTGTTGTGGGGATTTCCTGGGCTGCCCTCTGACCTGGCGTGTACGTTCCCTGATGCTCGCTGGATGGCTGATGGGAGCCACGGCTGTCCCCACCCTGCTCCGCTCACAGTGAGTTCCCGTTTCACTTGTTGTGATAAACCTCATCTTTACAAGCATTTCCTGATATGAGCATGAACTTTCCTGTTACACGGGAGCACTTCCCAGGGATGTCTAAAAAGACTATATGCTTGGGAATATGCTCTTTGTACAACATATGAGTTAATAGTATAGTTAGCTTGGTCTGGAGAGTATAGCTGCTTGATGGTTCAATTGTAGAAAACACTGATGTGACATTGATGCTTATGAGGAATTAATGATGCTCTGGGTTTTAGAATAAAATGATGAAATGTGTTCACGTGTGACTTCCAGGAATAATGAATTTATAGGCTTTGAGACTGATGATTGGTTACTGGGAGGTTTTCTTGTGTGCCTCTTCTGATTCCGGCCTGTATTGGTAGAGACTTTATCAATGGGCTCACTTGAAATGGCTCATTGATGTCATATTGCTGTAGAATGAGTAAATCTCCAATTTGGGCAAACAGGCTGGCGTTGTGGTAATCGTAAAATTGAACCCATATTGTCCATATACTCAGTGACTCCAGGTGGTAAATGTGATCATTGCAGGAGGAAGAGTGAAGGTGTCCTCTAGCAGATGGTCCATATAAGTCAGGGTTTTGATAGGTGGGACATCACTATGGAGTCTGCACAATCACTGCTGGTGGTGTTGAATGTGCAACCAATACGCTTTTCAGAAAGAACATTTCTGATCTCCTTTCTACTTAATCACTACTGTAGTGCGGATGGGAAAATACCATAACAGCCTGGGGTTTGGTTGTGAACAGGTTAAGGGGGCTGGGAGTCCCACTCGTCCAGCTGAGGAGACAATAGGGATATTTAACCAACCTGTACTGAAATGTGCGGAGCTGCAGTTTCTAGGCTGAAAGAAAATTCATGATTAAATTTGTCTCCTTTGTGCTTAACAACCTGAGAAATGATGAAGGAGGCAAGCCAGCTGTGGAGGATGGGTGATTAGATACATGACTGAGGGGAGAAAAAGCTGGCTGCTAATGGGTGCAAGCAGATGTTAGTGAAACAGGAGCAAGAATGCCAGTCAAGGGATATAGTAACAGGTACTGTAGCAATATATAATGAACTTACTGGGTTTTGGCTTAAGCTGTCTGAAGTGTTTACATGGAAAACAGACATTATTTTCCATAGGGCCACAGTGCCAGGCAGGATTTTTATGAAGCAAGCAACAGGGCAGAGAAATATATACCTCAGTGAGTCAGGAGAGAGTTGCAGAGCTGTTGCATGGCCATGATAAATAGAAAAGACGGAATTACCACTTTAGGCTGCTCTGAGATTGCAGATCCAGATTCAGGGTTTTAGCCTGATCAGGGAGTATCAGGCACTGTAGTGCCTCCTAGAAGAGTAGGTTTTTTACCAGTAGAGTGCTTCAGGTTAATGAGGGAAGCCAGATGTGGTTAGAATTTAATGTGCAAGTTTAGTAGGCATCTAAATGGTGATTCATTAATAGCTGCGAAGGAAGATGGATATATTTTGTGTTTTATATGCAGTTAGATGCTCTCACTCAGGAACCTCCCCTAATACATTTGATTAGCCTGAAGAGGGAAAATGTGCTCCCTGTGCATGGTACTGTTATCGTTCTGGTTGGTGAAGCAGCCTCCAACATAACACACATCAAATGGGACTCCAGGCTGCTGTGCTAAAAATAGCTGCGTACTGCTTATGACTGCAGCAGAGAGAACAGTTACAGCCTAGAAACATAGACACCGATAGCGCTTATGAATGTTGAATTCTTGGTTAAAGGAGATGTATGGCGCACTCGTTTGGAAGAAGTGTTACTCTGAACAATAAGTGAGCTTTCTAGAGCAGAGGAATAATTTCCCCAGGTGGGAAAAGCCAGCTTCCCACCTGGCTGTTGGCACACTCCAAAAAGTGGTGAAATTGAATTTCTGCTTAGATCAGGACTTGAGATGTCTCTGCTCTGCACACTCCTGCATGGTATTTAGATAACCAAGCTATTCCCAAATAAACCACCTCTAAATTAGTGTCAGCACAAGGCTTGTAGCAGGATCTGCTACTCCGTCGCCCAGTGTAGATGCACTACTTTTCATGCACCAGCTTGCAGATTTAAGGTAAGGCCCATTTATCTCTCACTCTAGATCCAGTGCAACAATTTAAACCTTTTGAATGGCAAGGGCCTGGGAGAAAGGATGTGACATGCAATGAACAATACTGATTCCTTACGGCCTTTTCCTTTGACTGTGATCTGTTGCCTAAGTTTATGTAGTAAATATTAAGCCCTTTCTGGGAGCCTTTTGGACCAGGATTCCAAGTCCTCATTTCATTTAATCTGCAGAGCTGAGGAGTGTCTTGTGATCCATTGCAATAACCTTTCCCATACTCTGGGTCGATGCTATATGGAATTCCCTGTTCAGAAGCCAAGTTGGGACACTCAAATGCAGGACTCATGTTAAACCTTAAAAGTGAGGAAATTACGACGCTTGTTTTCATTTTACCCTGTTAATGCCAGTGCTGCTTAATCTTAGAGATGACACTGGAGCCTGATTTAAGATAAACATTTTAGGCAGCTGAGCTAAACAAAAATAGATATGAATGTAGGTATGCCAACTATATGTAGGAAAAATTTGTAAGAAGTTATGTTTTATTAAAAGCAACTGATATGAATGGGAGGAGAAAAGGTGAAGCTCTTAGGCGCAGACTTCCTTCATAAGCTTTCCTATGTTCCTAAAAACTTTACCAACTATAGCTATTGGTTTAAAACCCACAAATACTGTTTCAGCCTCCAGGCCTGGTTTTCCATGTGTTCTTATACCATTATGGCAAGGCTTTTTTTAAAATAATTTTCACCCTGAACAGTTTCATTATAATAAGACATATTCTAATTTTTCATTTTCCCCCCCTTATATTTGTATCCCTGTTTTTGTCCCTGCTCCTCTCTTGTCACTTTACCCCTAAGAAAGGTGCAACAAAAGAGAGAGGAAGGAGAGAAGGGAAAAACCATACCAATTAAAATGTAGATCACCGTAAAACTGCCTTAGTTTTCTTAAATGGAATCAAGCAAAATGACAAGGTATTTTAGTATCACAGGCGCATTTTGTGCCAATAAAACCTGGTATTCTGACCTCCTGCCTTTCTGAGGTGCTCTCCCTGCTTCTGCCCCTCCTTGCAGAAGTTCATTTACAGCTTGCTGAAACATGACTATGGAGCTTAAATTGAGTTTTATTTCTAACTTTGTGTTTCTATGTGTACCTCAACACACAGTTATCAAAACTGCATTAGCCTTCTTTTTGAAGGCCATATTGATAACTAGTATTGTAGGAGAGATTTTTCTAAAGCATAGTGAGTGGAAGACTATGGGTCATCTCCTTTGTAGCTTGGCATAGTAAAATTGTGGCCAAAATACAGATTTTAAAAAGGAAAACCTGCTAGCTGAGGCTACAAGCCGGCTACATTGACACAAGCCATTTAATGCATTATACTCACTAGTAAATTTTTGGTGCTTCAGAATGAAAAGCTGCTTTCTGCATGTTTCTAAGTGTATTTTTACAGGGCTTAGGAATGCTGTCTGATGCCCAACCTCATGTGCTAGTGTGGAATTATACGTCTGGAACCAAACTCTTCTCTGTAGTTCATCTTGTCCCTGCTCTTGACAAAGTTAATGGCAAACTTCCAAGTTTCCCAGCTCCAGTCAGGGCTGTTGCTGTTGACATTTGTTACAGTGAGGGAGGAAGGAGTGTTCTTTTGTTCTCAGGAGGAAAGTTTAATCCCTTTTTAGAGCAAAAGAAAAAAGCAACCAGATCAAGATTGTGCACAGGGAATGTGTGTGGAGTACGCAGCTGCCAAGCCTCCTCCGCTAACACCAGGATAAACTGGAGGTCCCTGTTTCTCCTCCTCTCCACGTATCTCCCCAAAAACATTCCTCAGGTTTAGTCTTCACGAGTTTGAAATGTATTATGATAATATAATATGAATCCAAATCCGAGGATCAGGTAGGTAAAGGAATTGGTCCTCCTTCCAGCTTGTCTGCCAGGCAGCAATGGGGCTGAGGCTGCTCCACAGAGGAAGGGGAGCCAGGAGTGAAGCAAAGCAGGTAGGACAGTGCCCTCACGGTGGGTCCCAGTCCCACAGTGCCCAGGCAGAGAGAGCAGAACGGGGCGGGTGACAGTGACCTGGGGTGGGCAGGAGTCCAGCTTGCCAGATGAGTCCATAGTGACAAGCAGGTCCAAGGCTGGGAAGTTAAGTCATCGGGTCAGGGTCCAGGTTGGCGAGGGGCAAGGGTGGGCACAGGGCCACCTATGGCATAGCCTGAGCTGGGACCAAGGGCAAGAGCTTGAGCTTAAATGCCTTGGAAGGAGCAGAGGCCCCCAGCAAGGCTTCTCCCAGCTCTGTTCCCAGCAGTGAGGTACAAGGTCACACAGCTGCACTGTATCAGAGCTGGCCTTGAGCAATGGCTATCAAGGCCCTGGGAGCAGGAGGAGAGGCTGCAGAGCCTAACACCAAGAACAAAAAGTCCACCAGAAAGTTGGTGCGGCCATCTGATAGCCATATGGACAAGACTACTGCAGAGAAGATAATTATTTGTGTCTGCTTGCTGTAGAAGAAGCTGGGGAGATTCCCCATGCCATTCTTTTTAGCAGTGATTCAGCAAATGATCAGCCTAAAATTTGAAGTAATTATGGAACAGGTTGAGGTACAAATAAACAAAATGAAAATTACCTGATTGCCGGGGTAGTGCTAATCACCCAAGTGTTCTGGAGGAGCTCAGGGGTAGACTGAAGAATGATCTGCTGAATTTGAGAGATGGATGGTAAGATAGCAGATGAAATGCAGCACAGGTAAATGTAACTCCTGGGTAAAAGTAATTCTGGCCTCACATATAATATTCTGAACTATGACTTCATTATTGTCACTTAAGAGTGAGACCATGGGTTTATAATAGTTCCATGAAACCAACAGCTTAGCGCTTCGTAACAATGAAAAAAAAGATGAAATATTATTAGTTTCTGGGAATAGAATAGAAATAAAAAAGGCACTGCACGACTCCAAGGTTTACCCCCTCAATGCAGTTCTGGTCCTCTCATCTCAAATTGTATTACAGCAGGAGAAAGTCTGAAGAAAGGCAATGCGTGTGAGCAAAGGTATGAGATGGTTCAAGGAACAGTTAGGTAGGCTGAACTTTACATTGCCCTTTTCCAAGGATGGATGGATGATATGATAGAGATCTACAAAATCATGACTGACATGGGAGGGGTGAATAGAGATTGATTTGTTATTTCTTCTGGCATAAAAACAGGGGGCCATCAAGTGACACTAGTAGGAGGTATGCTCAAAGCAAACAGGAGGTGGTTGTTCATGTGGAGTGAATGACGCCTGTTGTACTACCTGCCAAAGGATGGTTTGGAAAGGAGCCTGGAAAAGCATTTGGAATAGAGCATCTCTGAGATTTGCTATCTAGACAAACCACAAGAGGCTCAGGGAGTCCCCTGAGGCTGGGGAGAGTTGGAGATGGGGATAGTATTAGGGTGAAAGTGCCTCCCGAGTGGTACTTACTCTTCCTCATTTACAGGCACTGCTGGAGGCAGAAACATGAACTAGGTGGACCAAGGTCTGCTCACATATGACTCTTTCTTTGTTGTTATGATTTTACACAGGAGTATATATTTTTTTTACTTTTGAAGACAAAAATCTAAGTTACTTTTTTTAATTCAAAGTGCATCTGTCCTAGGCATACTGCCATGAAAATTCAGTATTGAGTTCCTTGATCCGCCAAATGTTCGGAAAAGCTTTGACACCACATGCATGCAAGTCTTCAGAGTACAACTGCGATGCTAAAGAAAAGCATTAGACGAAGCCCTCTGTTTTATTGTCCAGTGAGGAAGGTAAGCAGCCTGACAGCTGACCCTCCAGCATCCAGAAACTGGTTTTCTCCCGTCCTGCATATTCCCCAAGCCATTGGGAACGCTTCTATGAAGATAAGATGCTGTCTTGCTCTTTGTGTATGACCTTCTTAAAGTGTTTGTTCCTTTCCATCCTTCTGCTTTTGTGTTTTGAGGGAATTTGCCATGCGCGGTTTCCATGGTTACGAGGATATGGCTGCTCTTGGTGTGCGAAATCTGCAGAGAGCAAATACACAAACCGGTGCATCTGGGACAGGGGAAATGTGCTTTGTATCCGTGATGGCCATTCCACCCTAGGTAAAAGCTAATGTGGAATTGGAAAAATAGATGTTATTCTTAACCCCCTTGTCTTACTGTGAAATGTAGCGCTCTCCTTTACCATTAGGTCTTTTCAGATTGCTGAAAGCACTCTGATTTCTGTGGTCTCTGAGTATTAAAGGGCAGGAAACAGGCATGTTGCAAAATATGCTACTAAACCAAGTTGTGCAATTTTCTTGTGTAAGAAAGAAAAGTGCTTTCTCCCTTTTATTCAGAATTGTACACTTCCATTTTGTTTTTTCCGCCAAATAAAATGGAGGAAAAGTCCGGAGTTTTGGGAGAGGTGCAATGGTTCTCTCCTTGCCTTTACACTCCTTGTGTACTCCACAAGTGCTTGCGGCTTTGACCCGCTCTGTACAGCAGTTGCTTTGTTGAACCCAGGAATAGTGTCGGACACATCTACAGGAGTGCAGGGCACGTTGTTACTATGCACAAAAATCTTCTTATGAAGAAGCTGTATTGTCACACACAGAGGTTGCTGTAAACCCGAAGCAAGCCTTGGTCCCATGACTGTCACTGCCTCTGCTACAAAATCTGAGGAAGCCTTCACTACAAACACAGAGGATGAGTTAGCAGGCCTTTCTGAAAAGGCCAGCACAGAGCCTCTGCACACACTTGTAGCCTGGAGTGAGGAGCTAGGGGATAACTAAGCCACCCTTTACAAAAAGTTTTTAATCTGGAGTGGTAATTGCCAATCAGGTAACTTTGGTTAACGCTCTCCTGCAAGTCCTGAGTGTAGTGAAGAGAAAGGGGAAAGAAAAAGCAATAAAGGAAGAAAAATTCTACATTAGAATTAAACTTGGTGACTTCTCTTGTTCTCCTCCTCCACAATGTTTAAGTGTAGTTCTTTACCACTTTAACACAGAACTGTTTATTTGAGCAAGCATCAACAAAATTTCCAAGGTGAGTGCAGCTGCATCTCATGGATGCTGATAAAAGCACTCAGGGGACTAACTGATGTTCCAGGCAAGACTATCAAAGGATTTATTCTAATTTGTTGTATTTTCATTAGTTGTTATAAATCCTTCATTTAACTACAGTTAAAAATGAGCCTTTTGGCTAAATACACCAAAAAAACCACCCTGTTTTTTAAATGTGTTTTTCTTATAAAGCCCAAGTTGCAGATGTCTTTTTGTTTTCAACTTCTGCAGTACTCAAGAAAAATAAAATGAGTTTTTGATGGAAGAAGCAACTAACCATTTAGGAGAACATCGCAAATGGCAATAAATATTCAAATCCCAAAGCAAGACATTTCCAGGCTACCATATCCCAATAAAATGATTAAAATGAATGCCTCACTATTTATAGCAGGTGACAGCTTAACACCATAGGATATTCATATTTAATAGAGTGCTCTTGTAATGCTGCCAGTGCTGAAGAGTTAAGGAACAACTTGCTGTGATGGATGGGTTTCAGCTGAGCACGTGGCTGGGCACAGCTTGCTGCTGATGCTTGGCCACCACAACAGCCACCTGCCAGCCATGAGGCTCTCCTGACAAGGCAGGGGCCTCTTGATGGGGGGAATTTTTGACAGATATTTATTGGTGTTCTTAATCACCTGATAGAGATGTCTATGGTGGTCACTTCTTACACTGCTGGCAGTCATAGGGCACAGCTCTAGTCAAACCAAATTTGGAGAGAATTGGGACTGCTCTGAGATATGCAGTAGTAATTGTATGTGTGCTCTGTCAATTAGCATTTGGCTGGCTCTGTGGGGTTTTATCCCTTTTACTTCATGAAAATAACCTCTTACAGCTTTGCCTTCATCTTTGAGAGACATGCAGCAACCCTGGAAAAATGTGGGGCTGTGCTAGCTCCACAAAAATCACGGTGGACCTCTAGGAATCCCTAGTGATGGAGGGGGGGTGGAAAAAAAGGCAAGTCAGCTAGGGATCCAGAAACACTTCTGCAAAGGACAGTTTACGTCCAAGCAGTATTTGTGGTTGGTTCCTCTTCACCATCTTACCCTGTTGTGAGAGGAATCTCTGCCAGCTGTGTGTTAAATGAGATGACTAACATCTGCCAGATGCTCATTAAACATCGCACATTTATGATACGTAACCCTCTGCCAAATCTGCACATTTATGATATGCAACCCTCTGTTAATTAGGATCTGTAATGAGTGTTATTCTCCTCTTAATATGAGCAGGGTAGAATTTTCAGTAATACCTAAGTGACTGAGGAGCTCGCATCTGCTTTTTCAAAAGCAGCTTGGAGGCTGAGAAGCATTTCACTGGACTGAAATGGCATGCAAACAGCAGTAGCAGTGGCTACTTTTGTAAACCGGGACACAGGCCTGGCTGCACTGGGGCTGTTGAATGGCTTAAGTGTGTTATTCTGCTATAGTGAGTTTGGTTATCACTAGGGTAACATGATGGGTTTCCTTTGGCTAGCTCTTTTCTTCTGGCTTGCTCCTTCCCCTGAAACACAGATGACTCTATTCTGGAGAAGTACTGAAAACTGAGTCACTATTCCAGAATCAAATCTCTCTCCTTTCAAGAGTGTCCACCCAAATGAACCTGCAGTACTCGAGTTTCTCACTTACAAGCTGCACTCCAAATTCCTTGTGGCACAGGTCTGTGTTATTAGAAGGTCTTCTGGTTGTTTAAAGGCAAAACTGCAGAACGTAGTGAGGATAGCTTTACTTTTTTCATTCCTTCTGACCCTCAGTCCTCTGTGCCACTACTTTTTGAATATGAGGATCATTATAATTCATTTGAAAGATGGACACTGAAGCACTAGAAGGTCAAGATTACAATGGATGTCTGCAGCTGTATGCTAAACCCATTGCATCAAACTCTTCATGGTTGTCAAGCTGTGATCTGATCTGCACTGGAAATTATGTGGAAAGAGGAAAAAGCTCCCTATTTTCATTTTACAGAAAACATTTTTTTAAGATGCATCCGATATTGAGTAGAAGGAAATCCATGGAAAATTGGTAGTAGACATGTGTGATGCAGAGCATAACGCTGCATTAGAAAACATGAATCCTGCTTTGCATAAACAAGAAGGAACCGTGTCTTTTCCAGCTGGCCTAGTATAAAAGATCTGACTTTTTCCTCTGGCACAGAAAGAATGTTAATTTTGAAAAATGCTTTAAATGTCCTTTTTAAAGAAACTTCTTCAAACATTCAAATTTTTACATATACGTGTGCAAGCTGAAAATTGTCCCAATCGAGAGTCAAAGCCCCATAAAAACACGATTTTCTTTTTCCTAATTGAAACATTTTAAAAATTGCAGTCCCAAAAGCAAATACGAAAAAAGATCTAGGTGTAAAGAATAATCTGTAGAACTCAAGAATAAAGAGCTGATAGAAAGAGAACATGAATGCATGACTGCTCTTGTTCCATCACTGTGCCCACCTTTCTCCCCTGAAGCTTGGCTACAAATCTTTGCAGGGTCAACTCAACCTTTTTCCGGTTGCAGCAGATAAAAAGTTCTGTGCAGTTTTCAGTGTAGGGGCTCTTGGATGAAAGCCAAAGTCTTGATCCAGCTCTTAGTGAAGCAAGTGGAAAGATGCCCATTAATGTGAGAAGAGCTTTAGATGTGACTCTTAGCCCATGATAAAAGATTTTTAATGGAGCCTTCTGTAGTAGCTAGGTTTGCTCTGACTTCTTTGTCTATAAAATTACTTTGTCTTCTAAGGTGTGCAGTTTACAGGCTATCAACAGCCCTTTTGGGGGGGATAAATTTTTAAAATAACTCCAAATATTTAGGGATCGAGAGTTCTCTGTGCATAAGCCCATAAAACGCACAGTCTTTAGGGGGAAATAGTGGAGACAGGCCTTCTAAAGGTACAGGTCAGACACAGGCTCAAGGAGCAGCTATGAATTAACGAGAAAACCTGCTCTGTTAAAGCCATTAAGGATCAGTACTGTCGGTGTTGCAACACATGGCCAAGGATGCAGCTCAACAGTGATAGACACAAAGGTTTGACTTTGCCAGACAGAACTTGCCCCTACTCACCTGCCATAACCCATCCTGGATCTCCCTTTCTGATGCACAGCCTCCACGTTATGGCTCAAGCTGGAGGGAATGCACATATTCTGGAAGATAGGGGATCCCCGCAGGGTGTGACTTAGACCATTTAATCTGGATCCAGTGAAATGAAGACAAGTTCTAAGTCCTATCTGAGAGGCAAGATTGTGTTTCTCAGGAGAAGCTGGTTTCTGTGGGAAGAGAGAGCCTAGCTCCTGCTGGACCCCTGCAAGTGGACATCCTGTTGCCTTACCCAGCTGCAAGCTGCTTCCAGGTTCCTACAACTGCTGTGGATCAGGTGCCTCCTCTGCAAGTCACTGCTCTGATCAGCAGCACCTTGTCCCTGGGCAGGATGATTTGGTACCTGCTCAGCTCCTGTAGTTCCCATGTAAGGGTTTAGCAGCTCTCCTGCAGTGAGGGGGAGCATATGGTCCTCACCTCAAAGTGCTCTGCTGGGGTTGCCTGGTGAAATGAACTCCTGGTCATCCCAGGATATGTACTGAGAGAGGAATATACATTGCATAGGCCCCAGGCTACTGCTGGGCAATGAAGGTAAATACTCTTTTGCAATACGTTAAAGGGTAGAAAGACTTTGAGCTGTAACCAGGTGCTGAAGCGGAGCTGAGCATGTCTTGTGCTGAGCTGATTGTAGGAAGAATCACAAAGGTGTTTCCTCCCACTGGGTTCAGCTTTATCATTCAAGCTAATATATTTGGTGAGGGTCTAACAGGCTTCAGAAGCAGCAAGCAAGCCTGCAGAGGTAGAGCAGGGGACAAATATATCAAAACTCAGATCAGCAGAGCTATTCCCATCTGCTTTTTATTGGGTATGGTGGACAAGAGATAGCAACTGAGTTAACTTGTAGAGGTATCCCAGCCTGTTTTGGGGAGAATAATGAGCTTTTGTTGCTCATAATAAGGATAACTGATTCTCAGATTAAGCTTGGCATCCCATCAGATCTAGTGTTTCCATTTAGAAATAAATGCCGGAAAAAAACTGCTGTGTTTTATTTTGAATGCAAAGGATGTATCTCTGTTCAAAGGAACAGTTTTGATTTGATCTACCAGCATTAGCTGAGTATATGTTTTCTAGAAAATAGGTCACAGCAAGAAAGGCAGTTAAATTTAAGGGAAAGAAAGATGAGCAGTAGTGACTAGAGAGATTAAGGTGTTCAGTAGATGAATGGCACTAACTGACAAGCAGCCCTCTTTCAGTTGGGCATAAATATTAATGCCTTCCACATTCATGCTCGACGAAGCCTTTTACTAAAACCTACTAAATAACAAAATTACAACCTGCGTTTCTTAGGTTGGAGGGCTTTGAGCCTACTGTGGCTGCCTGGTAGGAAAAATGTAAAGCTGCTCTTGTAAATGGTCACTTGTGAGGGTGAGGCATTCCGAACCTGATCTGTGATCTTACTTCCAAAATTCAATACATCTCTTTTCAGGACAGTAGCTCACTAAATAAATATAAATGCTACCATTGTTTCCTTGCTGCCAATATCCTTTTATTCAGTGGCTGTATTCCCCATTCTATCTTGTCCCCCAGCTTTGTTTCTTTGCCCACGCTGTGAGAATAGCCAGGGCTCTTGCTCGAGTCCTCCCCTTTCCTGCCGTAGTGCTAGCAACAATCTCACACCCTCGTCTGCCCTAAAGCTCCTCATCCTGGCGGAAGTACATGCTCAAGTACACAAAGGGATCACTGCCTCCAAGTAAGATGTGGTGGGCTGCCATATTTGCGTTAGTGAGGTGCTGTGAGACTTTAATCCTCCTGTGTGTCTTCAGTTTTTGTGTAAAACAAAGCTGTCTGGCTTAGGAGCATCCCCAAAAAGACTCTGTTCACCTTCCCCAGGGTGGTTAGATGTGCTTTTGGCATAGCAAACATTTCTAGCTGGGAGAGTAAGATGGCAACTACTGTTTAAAAAGAAAAATCCTGATTTCACCTGGGGTGAGGGTCTAGGACTTCAGAGGAAGGTCTGTGGACCGTGGCACACAGGAAGCAGGTGGAGGCAATGTTTTAAATTTAGTATCTGTGTCCTGTCATTGCAGGGAGCTGGTTTTGATGATCTCAGTGGTTTCTGACAGCTCTGTTCTTTGCTTTTCTGGTTAGCTCTTAATTACTTCAAACACACACTTATGTGCTGCCAAAACTGAATGGGACTAAAAAGAGTGGTGTTTTTTTTTTTTAAAGGCATGGCTCCTGAAAAGTGGTGGTGGTGTTACTGAGTGGTGCAAAACAGTCAGTGGAGATATCTCCACCGAGTGCAAAAGGAGCATGTTACAAGCTGTATTTGTGCCTGGGGTCCCTCCTGCAGTGCGTACCCTCCCGCTGCCCTCAGACCCACCCTGCCCCCAGTACACCCACTTTTCTGGTGCCCTTAAATAAAGGGGTAGCTGTTACATGGTGAGACTCGTGCTACTCACTGCAGCTGTATTTGTATTCTGTGGCTGCTGTACTTCCAGCTGAAGAGTTACAAACTGAGCTCAGGCAGGACGTTAACTGCTGGGCTGGCTTCTTTGAGCTCTATTTTCTCATTTTTATTATAGCTGTCATATTATTTTCCTTGTCATAAGAAAGGACTCTTATGATATTGAATTACTTCCTAGCTAATACATTATTATCTCAGCTGTTTAAAGAATATAGTTTAAAACATATTAGGTGATATAATCAATATTGTGATTACACGTTGTTCTTGTTTGCAATTATACCGTAATAATTACAATATGGCAATCTGGAAAGAGTCCACATGTCATTCTTATCAGTGTAGTGCTGTTACTAGGGAAAACTTACATTTAGGACTGCCTGTTTCTAGTGTGATTGAAGGAATGAAACTCTTCATAGAGTCAAATATAAGTATCTGAGTTAAATATATGTACGCAGGCATACATGTATATTTGTGTATATATATATGCACATCTATATTTGAATATTCACCATATGCTGAAGAAGCTTTACACTTTAAAGGAAGAATTTGAGAATTTGGATCTAAATACTGGGCCAGAACTAAAATCAGTTAATTTCACTAACTCTCTCCCAGCCATTGTGTTTCTTGGCTTCTTCTCACTTTGCATTTGTCCCTATGGAAGGGAGCGTAAGAGTCAACCAGCTGACTACACCTAACATGTTATTTCAAATATCAAAGGTATTGCTTCTACTGACAGTGTTTGTGTTCTCACAGGAAGCGGCAGCAGCATGCAGTGAGCAAAAAGGAGATACGGCCTGGGAAGCCTGCTTCCACCTCTCCAGAGGGGGAGGCAGAGAAGTCAGTGACAATGGCAATCTCTGTGTACTGGAATCTGACTATGTTGTTTGCTTGACCCCAAAGCTGCAATTGGCCTGAATGTGGGGAAGGCAGGCAGGCACAGGAATGATGATCTTGTATTCTGGTTTGCATCCAGTGGACAAATATTTCATAGGGAAGACATAGGAGTGCCACAAGAATGAATCCCATCTTCTTTCCCCTGAAATGCAAAGAAATCCCACTAGACTCCAGAAATAAGCCACTCTCCTGGAGTCATTGGACCAAGCCAGAACAGCCTTTTTTTAGAATCAGTTTTCTTTCTTAGTCTTGCCAGAAATTTTACTTCATGCAGGCAAAAGAGTTGGCATTTGCTGCTAATGTTGACTAGATATTTCTTATTTATTACACTGATTTTCAAAAGCAAAACCAAATAATTCCCTCTGCTGGCATTTTTTTCAGCCTGTCTGTTCAATAATTTAATGACTCGTTAAGCATCTTTGAGGCAGGAACCATCATATCGTACTGAAGCTAATACAATGCAATCCTTCCTCATGGCCAGGCCATCATCATAACTGCAAAATACTGATGTATCATCTGGAATAAAAGGTTCCAAAGAATAACTCTGACATTTTTCGATATCTGCAGAGTGACTCTTTTGTGCTAAACAAAATATTACAAATAAACACTGAAACTGTCATTTCCTGGTACCTGCTTCTGAGTTTTCTAGATCCTTTCACAGCCGTCTCTTCCTCTTTAGCTGCTCTCATTTGCTGTTCCCTACTGACTGACAGGTTAACAATAGAAGGAAGGATAGGTAAATCATCATAGACTTTTGTTCAGACATTGTTTTTGAACAAAGCTCTGCTCAAAATTAAATTCCTTATATATCATGTCCACAGCTACAGAGACTATGTCCAGCCTCCATGAGGTCTCCTGCTATTGCTGCAGCCTCTGAAGCAGCCCAGTTGAGCCTTTTGGACATAGGCAAAGTGGAAAGGCGCTTTCCAATCCATAGGTACGTTCTCTGACTATGAGGAAGCTGGATTCTTACTGGATGTATTAAGCTGCCTATTTTGGACGTTGTCGTGGTTTAACCTGGCAGGCAGCCAAATACCACGCAGCCGCTCACTCACTCCCCCCCACCCCAGGGGGACGGGGAGAGAATCGGAAGGGTAAGAGTGAGAAAAACTCGTGGGTTGAGATAAAGACAGTTTAATAAAACAGAAAAGGGAGAATAATAATGATAATGATAAAATACACAAAATAAGTGATGCACAATGCAATTGCTCACCACCCGCGCTGACCGATAACCAGGTAGCGATCGGTACTTCCTGGATCACGCCTACCATTCATGTACTGAGCATGACGTCACATGGTATGGAATACCCCATTAGCTAGCTGAGCTGGCTGTCCTGATTATGTTCCCTCCCATCTTGTGTACCTAGCTCAGTCAGTAGGCATGGGAGCTGTCCTTGGACTAGGAGGGCACTTAGCAACAACTGAAAACATCAGTGTGTTATCAACATTCTCCTCATACTAAATCCAAAACACAGCACTAGCAAGAAATTTAACCCTATCCCAGTCGAAACCAGGACAGATGTCTAACAAGCAGACAGTGGGGAGGACCAAAGTTAGACACTTCTAATCCCTCTCTAATCAGTGGGGAAGAGTGGGTGTTCTCAGTGGGGTGATTTTCATAGAGAAAGTTAAATACTTGCAGTATCTTCTTGTTTGATGAAACTAAGATATATTTACTGTATATTATGTTTAACTGATTTGTTGCCTTAAAAGAAATTTCGTAAACATATTTAACAGTATTACCTATAACTCTCATTCAAAGATCAATGCATATAGTTAGTGTTAGAGACAGAGCTGAACCATACGCTAATGTACTTGAGCAGTCTTTTGCCTTTCCTGGCATGTTTCTAGATCATGAGGGAAAAAAAGTGTTGAAAATAAAAAGCTATTATCTAACTCTTATGGCTTGTAAACAAAAGATCGTATGTTTAGATTCCGGGTATGATGAAAAGTTGACTTTTAAAAGTACATTTGTAGAGAAAAAGTGGAACAATACTATTGTTACTGAAACCTTGACAGTTTTGACGGATGACTAAAGGGAATCATCTTGTGACCCTATAAACAGCGGTCCCAAGTGAGACCCTTTGAGCTCTCCTGGACCACAGCGGGCTGCACCCAGCATCTCCTGAGCGGAACGCTCCTCAGAGTCTGCAAACTCTCGAGTTTGTGATATTTGGAGTACCGTCGCCAGCTGGTACAGGACCCGGGCTGCAACACTCCTCGAGGCTCAACCCTTCCCCCATTGAGAAATGCCAAGACATTTTATGTGAGCATTTCACTGAACTCGAAACGGATTTTTAACAGATATATCTTTGTATATTTATCTATCTTTGTATCCGTGTGCATGGGTGTGTGAATTGATGGAAGTAGTACCTGCTAGCAAATACAGTCTGCTAAAATCTTATGATCTATCTTAAGATTGTGAATGAACCTTAGACTGCTGCTAAACATATAATCCCTTAGACATACACTGTTGCCCAAGTCTGGGACTAGGGGTAGATCTAGCCGGGTCTACTCTGAATCTCGTGACTCAACGGGAGGGTCTCCTTACCCTCTTTGTATCAGACATAAACTGTTGCCCAAGTCTGAGACTAAGATTGGATCCAGCTGGGTCTTCTCTGAACCTTGTGACTTAATGGGAGGGTGTCCCTTAACCTTTTCGTCCTTTTCGTATAAATCATTCCAACTCAATTCTAACACGATACCCTGGTTTCGGCTGGAATAGAGTTAATTTTCTTGCTAATAGCTGGGATAGTGCTGTGTTTTGGATGTAGTATGAGAATAATGTTGATAACACTGATGTTTTAGTTGTTGCTAAGAGGTGTTTACACTAGTCAAGGACTTTTCAGCTTCCCATGCTCTTTTCCTTTGTATGCTTCTTCTGTGTAGTAAGTGATAGAGTGAACCTTGCCATCGAACTCTGCTAAGTCATGCTTTCATAAATTTCTATTAAAATAACTTTCTGCTAATAGCTTCGACAGTGATTCTTTGAGTGGCCTCTAAACCACTCATTCACGATGCCAAGCAAGTAAATATGGTTTACTTTGTGGGACAGTTGTTAAGTGCCTCCTTGGAATAACTAGGGACATCGTTCTGACACCAGCTTTCAAGACCAGCAAGTGTACTTTTCTTTTTTCTTTCTATCAAAGAATGAGGAGGCCAAACACGCCAGGAAAAAAAAAACAAGACAATATCAATTTTAATGTGCAAAGCTTAAAATACACATGTGAGCATATCCATGCACTTTGGACACCGATGTGTGCAAAAGTCATTCCACAGGCTCAGGCAGAAATCACAGATGGAAGTGCAATTGGATACCCAAAGATGCACATTCCCAAGGGAGGGACAGATGGCACTACATACATACAGTCTGCTGCCATTGTCTAGTCAGAGCATGATGGTATCTTACCTGTCAAGGCCTGTTTAGAGAGGCAATAAGCCCATCAACTGTGTGTCTTATATGGCCCCAGATTGAAGGTTGGGCGGCAATTTAGCGGCCCGTGTGCCTGGACATGGTGTCCATCATGACATGATTGCCTGGCAGAGTACATTCTCTGGATTTAATTTACCGTGCATCCAGGGCAACAGATTAAATAACAAAGTTAGTCTGGTAAATAAGGTTTCTGTTTACACAGAATTCTCTTTTCCCCTGTCGTTTCCCCCCACGCACCCCGAATCTTGGGCTTTCATGGAATTGCTGCTCTTGGACTTGACTGTGCCTAGATCTGGCTGTGTGAGGCTGCCTGGATTTCAAACCACAGCTTGTTCTTTTCTTCTTGCTAATCAACATCATTTGGTCCCAAACAGTGAAGTCAGTCAGACCGTGGTTTGCATCAGTTGTGGTTTTGATGCAGCAGTGCATGAGGTTAAGTAGATAATTCCAGGGGAGGCTTGTTACTGCTGTAAACACAATTCAGGGATTTTTTTCTTTTTATGGAAATTGTTCTAAAATCCCCTCACACTGCAATAGAAAGTGCCTTTTCTTCCATGCGTACGATGAAAAGTTAAGTAGGTCATTTTTTATCTTTAAATATAAAGCTTGAGAACCCTTCTCTGAAATAGTCTCCACTTCGTAAATCTAGCAAGGGATATTTTTGTCATTGTTTGATGATGCCATCAGATAGAGATAATGATACTGCAATCTGGAATTACTCGGTGGCATTGGGTCACTGTTGGCTCTTGGTTTGAAGTAGGCTTCCAGTGATGTGAACTTTCAGTAGGAAAGTGAAAATACTGTCAAACCGCAGTGGGTCTTCAGTGACCTTGGCAAACAGCAGAATGTTCACCTCCTGCTCAGTGTCTGCTGTATCTTTCCTTTTAAAGGGAGTAAGGGCATAGCAAATTGGAAAGTGGGTTGAAAGGCGAGACTCCCATTTGACCAGGAATAGCCTGAGTTTCTGGCTGCTCGGTAGTCTCCCCTGAATCCCTAAAATCCCAATGGTCGCTGCTTTGTGTTCTGAGCTACCTGGATCTCTAGATGAAGCTTTGGAGATGTGCTTTTCAAATCCAGCTATTCAAGGAGGAAGATGTAGGTTTATAGAAAAGTTCTGTACTTCTTACTGATGATGATTATTTGCTGGGTGCTGTTCAGGAGCATAGCAGAAGGCATAAAGCGTTCCTCTTCTGAAAAATAACTTGTTTATACGTAATATCCTGCCATTGTAGTTTAGGTTGGAGAAGGTTAGGCTTTACCTTCTTTTTCAGAATCTGAATCTTTTGTAAATATGACATTTTTCTTCATCTTCCAACCAACATACACACATACATACATATATCTATATATGCACGCAAGTGCATGCATGCATACATACTGTCTTTAGAAATAAATGCCTCCTCTTGCTGCCACTACCAATTTCTAGGGGCCTTCCACCCATCCCAGTGGATGGCATTTACCAGTGCTTGTTCCTGCTATGACAGAGCTGCAGCTCAGAGCTATGTGTTTGCGTAGGTTGGGGAAGAAATATTCCAGCTATTCTGATTTTCTTTCACTGAAAAGGCTCATAGAGGCTTAAAGCTTATGTTAATTGTGGGTGGACAAAGGGAGGGATTGTTAGACATCAGGGCCTCATTAAGACCTGATAGGTAGGTCACGTTCCCATCGCGCATAAGGTGGTCATAGACTAATGCAAGGACAATTTCTGTCTGCATTTTTGGTTAGGGCTGTGCCTGCCTCTGTGTAGCACCTCCTCTTCACTCATAGTACCTCTGCCACTTTCTGGCTGCCCGCTTATTGCAGGGAGTTGCACAGCCAGATGTACAGGCAGCTCTGCGTCTTTTCCTCTCCAGATCCTACCACATGTCAAGGTCTTTCTTGCAGTAACCAGAGCATGTTCTCCTAAAGTGAAAAATAACTGGTAAATAATAATTTTGACAGCTTGCAAAATCCCTGCAGGCATCTCTTAAACCAGACTTTGCTCATTTTGCTGGTAGGAAAATACAGAAGACCACAAAGAGAAGGAAACTGGTCAACCAGTTGTCCAGGTTAAAAGTGACAGGCTTCATCCCACCCCTAGCCCCTGCTGTGTTTCTCTTCCCCCTGCTCTGCACTGTCCCCTCTGCTTCAAACTATGAAACCATACGATCTTCTTTGGCTCAGCAGCCAAGCATGTTTAGGACATCCATAATGGAGAGGCATGGTCTATTCTTAGCTGTGTTCCTGGCCTGCAGCGTGACTGGGCAGGTCACTTGGCCCTTGTGCCTCAGTGATTTTTTTTTTTTCCCTTGTGAAAAATGGAAATGGTGGTACTTCTCTGAAGTGTTAAATGACCTATAGGCAGGGAATACTGCAGACCAAGTCTTATTGTTGGTCACTAAAACCAGGAGGAGTGATGAGGCAGTGGTAGGAGCCACTGCTATAATGCAGCGATTTCTAATTCCACTGGGTGGCAGCTGAGACTTTCTTTAGGGGAGGAATAATGTTTACTCTTTTAGGTTAAAGGCAGCAACTTCTTCACTAGGAGAAAACAGATCCAGAACCAAGCCTACTGCAAGCTCATGAAGCTATATCCACCTGAGATGGCAATTTTCCTTTTGTTTACATTCTTTGAATCCCTTACTTTAATAGACACACAAACCCAAGGTCTCTTGAACTGAAAAACCCATCAAACCTGCTGGTTTTGGGTTGCCGGTTACTTACAATATTTTTAAAGGCTTATAAACCAAAACCATCTCAGCAGAAATCCACCCATTTTTCATTTGATGCATTACCTATTGCAGTCTGCATGAAAACCAGACCATGAGATACCGTGGTTCCTAACTATGCCAGTGAAGGAGGCAGATACCTAAACAAACACCTCCTGTTGTACAGATGTGCAGAGCAGATCGTATTGCCTACACATGCCACCTTCCCTCAGCTGTGTCAGGCCCTGGCAGAAACCAACCATTGCATAAAGAGCCACTGGACTTGAAACGGCATTTTGGCAATCCTGTTGTGCTGCTAACAGGGCGCTGTGGTGGGCAACGCTCTGAAAGCACAATTCAAAGCACTGTGCTGCAAGAGGAGGCACTACGCTATGTCCTGTGCCCTGTCTGGTTCAGCGTTGTCTGCACCCTCCATCCCTGCTGCCCTCGGTGTGAAATAACCCTTCAGTGGCACCTACTACTCTCTGTTTTGGTGCCTTAGGAAGTAGTTTTCTGATGTCTGTTTCTTCCTTGGTGCTTTGTACTCTTTGTACCTAACAAACAGAGATAGCAAGCAGCCCTGCAGGATACCAAACCGTTCAGGATACCGGCTCTTGCTTTTCTGTTCAAGAGGTGAAGCAAAGCCTCTGTAAATCATGGCAGTCTTATGGATGAGGCTGCAAAGTAGTGGCAAGAATTGCTCAAAACTGGTCAGATGCTGTATCGGTGCTTCAGGAGCAACTGCTGTCTGTCTCCAGTGGAAAACCACAGTGTCTCACTCACCCTGCTTGGTGGCTTTCCTCTAGGGACTTGAGCACCCTGTCCTTTCAAGCAGTTCTTCCACAAACCCAAGATTTCTTCTCATTTGCATGGAGGAAAAACAGCCCTTTCTCTTTGTGCTGCCTTAAATTGAGTCACACCATGAAGTTTGCCACAGAGCTTCTCGCTTTTTACTGTGTCCTTACCCACAAGTGCCTCACCCAAGGATTGCTTATTCTCTCTTCTCTTCTTACCCATCCGGTTCATTCAGGCTACGTTGTTCTTGTGGCCGTGGTGGGTAAAAAGGGGCTGCAGATGCTTTCTAGGAAGGTTCCTTGTCTCAGAAGAGCTAACACAGCTGTGCGAGGCTGGCAAAGACAATTGTCCATTGTTGTGGGCAGAGGGCATGATAGGAACAGCAAGATTGTGCCACTGGTGTAATAGTTTTACGCCAGGAGAGTAAATAAGAGCCATTCTCAGCCTAGTCCTAACATTAGAGAGCTGCGAAAAGGAATGTGACTCCTGGACTCTTCCCTGCCCAGCAGATTTTGGCTCCAGAAGAGAAGCAGGCTGCCCTCAGCATGGGTGCAGGATTTTTCCACAGTGCTGCATAAGGCTGGCCTGGGTGTCAGCATATTTGCTTAAGAACATGGGAGGGTTTGGACGTGAGAGGGAACGCTACAGATATAATTAGAGGGTAAGAGAGCATGGAGGTGCATTTCTGAGGATTGTTTGAGAGTTAATAAGCTTTGACAAGAGTCATGGATGAAAGAATAAATGGTTGCAAAGCTTAAGTGAAGCCAGCTTCAACCCTGAGACATCTCACATCTTCCAATGTAAAGAATGATGGGCTCCCACGTTTCTGCCTGAATTGATTTTGAAAGGCGTTTCATGGCCAGTACAGATGTGCATGGGACCATCCATGAGGACTTCAGCATTATGGTGAACAAGACTGTAGAGATGCTGAGTGCCACGTGGGAGCAGGTGACCTGAGAAAGGAGCGGGTGTAGCTTCAGCAATTCTTTCCTTGCTGCCCAGTGGTACTACCACAGACCAGATGAGGAAGAAGTAACACGGGTTTTTCAGCAACACAGGCTGGCATTGCATAGGTAGCTGACACTTAAACTTTATAGACCACTTACTGCTATTAAGTGGCGCACTAAAAGCTAAAAAACAACAAAACCGAAGTAGTTAGGTTCACGTCAGTTGCACTCATGAAAATGCCAAGTCAAGCAGTACTGATACACTGGAAGGCAAACATCAGCAATGAAGCCGAGTTCTCTGCCCAGACAGCATAGACTGTCCAAAAGGAACCCCAGAAAAAAGTCAAGCGAGGGAAAACTGAAGCAACTTGAACTCTGAAAAGAAATCAAGCTGAAACAAAATGAAAAATTCAACACAGCTTGGTGTATAGCTGTGACACCTGGTGCCCTCCCACAATAGTACAGGACTTTAAAAACTTGTGCTCATGAAATGGAAAGGATCTCTCCACTAGTGATGAAGTTGAGAAAGAGCCTACCACCTGATCACCCAGCTGAAATACAACAGCAGTGCTAGACATAGGTGCTGTGTGTGCTGGAGGGGCAAAGTGTCCAAAGCTGTCAAACCCACATCAGCCCCCACGAGGTAGAGAAAAAGTCCTAAAAACCTTCATAGGGAGAAGGAGAGCAGGTGGCAGAGGAAGGCAGGAAGAGAGCAGCTTTCACCCTGCACCTGGGGCAGGTGCAATTTAAGTGTGGTGGAAAAGGTGTGACTGGAGCCATTCGCCTCTTCAGAAGCTATTTTGTTTTCTTGTGGGCATCGGCCCCTCCTGAGACCGCAGACTGTCCCCTGCGTGGTGCAGCACGATGCCCTGTGACGCTCACGGCCCTGGCTCAGCCTGCTTTAATCCCCTCATCCACGCTTTCTCCCTCTGCTGGCGAAGAGCAGAGCTATAAAAGAAAGCAGCTCCAAAAGTTGTTTGGCTCCTTGCCCCTGTCCTGGCGAGCAGCTGTGTGGCCGCGGAGGCCCGAGATGTGCCAGCGGTGAGCCCCGCTCTGCGCCCCGGCAGCGCAAGCTTTCCTCTCCCATGCGCTCCAGCAGCCTCTGCCTGACCTGGGAGCACCCTGCTCCCCAAACTG
>NW_009186284.1:55894-70045 GCF_000690835.1 Fulmarus glacialis
TGCAGTAGGCGTCGGTCTGATTAAACAAGCCTAGCTAAGTAAGCAAAGCAGTTCGATGCTTCGTATTTTTGCACTGGCAGCACCATCAGGTGAGAGCATAGGGACTGTCTTCCCTGCTGCTCCTTTCCAATCCTAGAAATGAGAACAAATCTGGTTTCATTAGTGTTATTTAATTTTATTAACTTAATTCTATTGATTTATTTAATTAGGTTTTTATACCTAATTAATCTGAAGGTGCTGGTGAGGAGTAAAACTAGTTTGGGATGATCATCACACCAGGAGCACCTGCTTTTAGCTGAACTGCTTCCTTTGTTTCAATGTGTTTCCAGCAATGCCAGCTCCAAGCTTTTGGAAACACAAGCCTGTTCCCTTGTGTATCATAAGAGTAGCTAATAGTTTTGTTCCTAGGGTGTAGTTACACAACACAGACAAGGCCATCATTAGTGACTGGGACAAGCACAGCAAACAAATATGTATGTGAAACCCAGCACTTGGTAAATGCTCTGTACTTAAAGCTGGGGGTCTTTGAGGAGCTCTGGGCTGATGGACTGAAAGGAAAATCTGTGGGTCAAATTCTTCATTGCTGTCATTTCATTATGATTCCTCAACACATTTTCTGTGTGTTGAGCTGTTGTTTTAAAAAAAGGGTCAAGTACTGCCCATGTTACCCTTTTGTTTACCAGAGGGACAGATGGATCATTCACTCGTGCATTGCTCAACGTTTGAAACCAAAGACCATGTAATTGGGGCAGGGGATTTTGGGCTTATCTGTACAAATAGTTGAACTGACTTAACTGTAATCAGTTATGGAAAACATTACTTGGAAACACAACTGGAAGCACAGTATTTTGGCTAATAGCAATTATGTCTTAGTTTCAAGTTAATAAACTACCAAGCGAAGTTTTAAATTGATATCACAATTAACTTACCAACTGAAGGGGAAATTGCTCTAAGCCATAACTGTTATAAATGAATTCAACTGTGTCCCCAAAGGACTTTCTGAAGGATTAACTGAATCAGTTTAAAAACTGATTGTAGTTAAACTGGTGGGAACTATTTTGTGTAAACCAGTCCTTGGGGCTGGGAGGTTTCACAGTGAATCAGGTGAAGGGCTGCACGGCAGTGCCTGGGGATAAACATCAGAGATGGTTTGGAGCTTAACACCCAGATCTGCTTTGCAAGGAGAGCTATGTGCATCAGCAGAGCATCATTTCTTTTGCTATTATTGGGAAGATACAAAAATCTTCCTAAAACCAGATCAAAAATGCTTACGACCACGTGACACAAACTGCTGGTACAGTATAGTTAATTCTGTTGCTTCAATTTTCTTAAAAACACATCAATGTGTTCCCTATTTTTCAGCAGGCTCTGGTAGATCAGTTACTGCTTATCTGTACCACCTGGACAGATGCTTCTGGATCTAGCTATCCTATACAGTGTATAAATTCTGTATTGTGTGCACCAGCTCCTTCTGACAGAAATGTGTTTGTGTGAGCATGTCTAATCTGGATCAGACTTGCACAGGGCATGGATTCAGTATTAATGATTTTAAAATCCTAGCCTAAGAAATAGAAGCCAGGGTATGTGTTATACTACTCCACTATCCCCTGGTTGAGATCGTGTAGGTTGTGCCACACACATAATGGCATTGCTTTCTCTGAAAGATAATAGTATTTCAAAGAAAGCTTCGACTCAGCGGTAAGGAAGAGAAAAATATCCTCGATGATCCTGCTGTGTATGGGCAGAAAAGGTAAGCAAATGTTTCAAGACGGGGCAGTGAGAGCACAAATCGCACAATTTGTAGCATCTACCATAGCTCAGGTAGCATTCCCGTAGGCATCCAGGTGCATAGGGTTCAAAACATCATCTTGAATATTGATGGTAATGGGAACAGCTGTTCACTAACTTGTGCAATTGTGAACAGGGTGTCGTTTAATGGGCACAAAACCATCTGTTTGCAAAGAGCAACCCAACCTCCCCCACCAGATGCAAGCTCCTAGGGCAGGCTCCCGCTGAGCCTGGCCTGTGTACCAGACCCAGACTCAGTCTGCCCGCACTCAGCACAGCATGGGAGGACCCAAAATGTGGCTCCATGGGCCTGGCTCCCGCACCCCAGGCTTGTGTTCCACAGCACCGCCTGTACACCCAAAGCTGAGCTCACCATCACCTCAGCTAGCACAAAATGCCGTGAACTCTTTTAGATCATAAGACATCCGCATCATGCCCTGATCAGCACTCTCTGGCACCTTTGAGAGCCCTCTTAGCAGAGAGCTCAGTGATGGATTGGACATAAAGATTAATTTCTCTTGGGTCAGGGAAGAGTGGGAATCTGGGCAGCTCACCCTCATTCTGCCTGTGTTGTGAGGGTTTGGGGGCTTTTGGCCTTTTTGTTGTTGTTGTTGTTCTTTTGGTGGTTGGTTGGGGTTTTTTTGCGGTTAAGCGATCTCCATGAGCAGTATTAACTTCACTACCGTAAGTAAAAGATACCATACTCATAATCACAGTCTGTTGGCCTGGATCTTCTTCCAAAATTAACAGGTGACAGGGTGGGCACCAGTTTCTGAGGAGTTAGTATAGAGGGTGGGAAGCAGTATGATATACTCCCAATTCACCCTCAGTAAATTCAGAGCTGTGTACACATTGCACAGCCAGAGACTGTTTGTTCAAGAAAGGCATCAGGCTCCACTAACCCTCACCACAGAACCAAGCTCATTACGAGCTTGCAAGCCTCCAAGGATAGTCCTTTATCATCTTCTTACTTTAGTTATGAGATCCACAAGAAATACAAAGCAATCCCTGGCTACAGAACACTGGCAGCATCTTGTGTTTTAAGTGGAAATGCCCTGGATTTTTCTCCTATACCACTGCAAAGTTAATAATCTTAAGTGGTATTTATCATTGCATGTAAGAAAGAATTGTAATGACATCCTATTTATATCAAAAAAGGCTCTGTGTATGTGTCACCTCTGTGTTTTGATACAGCTGTCTCTCTCAAATATCCTCTGATAGACATCTCTGCCAATCATTGGGAGGCAGCAGGAGTGAAATCTGCTAGGACGTTTAACGCAATACTGAGTATTTTGGCTTGGCTTGGATTGGTGGCTGCGTAGTGCTCCAAACTGTACTTTGCTAGTCAGGTTTGGGAGAGTTTTTCCTTGCAGAGAAAGGGCTGTGCTACTGTAAAATTCTTACAGTTGTCTATTATCATATCTCATGAGACATATCAGAGACCCACAACTGCACGTGGAGTGCTAGCATTTGCAGTCTGCTTGGACCAGACACAATAAAGAAATACTAAAAATAAGAGGGAGAACTGGGGCAGAAGGACAAGGGTAACAGCGATGAGGGAAACGGTGTGGGGTGCATAGCCACGCAGGTATGTATGCCGCACGAGTCATCTCATGCAGTCCTCTTGGCTAATCTCATTGCTCCCACCATGATTCAGGGGTTAGGAATGAGGATGTAAATGCAGGCAGCCAGCACAGGCCCCTTGTGGCTGGCGAGCAGTTGTGTTTTCGAATCATCAAAGCAGAAATCTGGGGGGAAAGACCTACGCCCTTAGTCCTTTGTCCCAACTTCTAACCCAAAGAGCATAAATGAGGACAGGAGCTGGTTGTCCTCAGCAGATCCCATCAAACTGGGAAAGCAGCAGATGAGAAGAAACAGCTGCACTGATATCCAGGATCCAAAAGATAATTCCCATCACGGAGAGTTTTAGGAAGGCCACACTTTTTTCTTTCCTATTCTGAGAATTTCTCCAAGTGACATCTCTCACGGTATGAAATGTATCCTGGTGGATAAAGATGACAATTTAGTTTTCAGATGCTGTTAATCATTTCATTTTTAAGAATAATGATATTTTATGTTTATGCACAATCTTCCATCTCAGGATGCAAGTGATCTTGCTGTGATACAGGCATTGTACTTAAAATACAATAACCGTCACACACATGGGGAAATGACAGCTAACCCAATGTCACACAAAGTTTCTTCGTTCCAGTTGGGAATAAAATATGAATCTCTTAGTCCTTGATTCCCAAAACAAGATCCTCCTCAGCAAGAAATCTTTTCGTAAGTGTGATATTGACTAACAATCTTTGTACACACTAGTAGCTGTGGTATACATAGTCTTTTTTATAGAGGAGTTTGCCTCAACTGTTGAAGAAGTTATAACTGTATCAGACGCACTTTACTCTGACATCATTTTCATTACTAATCTGCCTTGTCCCAACCTTCATTTCTATCACACCTTGGGGTTTTGAGGTTTTATAGGAAAATATCCTATCTGGCCTGGGAGGAAAAGAAACAAACGAAATCAAACCTCTCCAGTGTGTGTCATCTGAATTATCCTATCCAGTACCCAAGAACGATGGTCACTTTAAAGAAAGGTATCTCTGTCTTTTCCTGAAACTTTTTTTTTTTTTCCAACGGCAGTTAATGCTAAAGCTTTTTATTTTACATCTCTGTGCAACCACTTAAAGCTGTGCAAAGTGAATGTTTTTAAAAAAAAAAAAATCTTTCTGTTTCATCCTGGTAAAAATGACCACACAAGGTGCGGAGGGACACAGGAAATTTTTTTCTTCTTCTCCTAGCTGACTGTGTCTATCAGTGTGGAAGACTGAACACGCTGGCATTCAGCTCTGTCAAAAGCAAAACTCCATGATGTGCTCTGTTTTAGCAAATACTGATGTCCTTTGTTACAAGGCTTTCTGTATGCATCATCAGTCACTTGACATTCTGTGTACCCTAGAAACCTAGAAACAGCAGCATCAATGCGAATTTGTTTATATATTTTAAGGAACTTCATTTATGGTTTGACTTTGGTCACATTACTTCACAAATTAACTTTCAAGTGCCTGACTGAACAAAGAATAGCTGGAGACCAGCCAGCCTGCCCGTGGCCTTACCATTTTTTCTCCTTATTCCCCATTCCAATGACTCAATTCACCCACAACACTGGGACCTCCATGGTACTCATGACCTCCCCGAGGCTTACTAAAATTATTCATAGTTATGATTCACTGACTGCCTGACACCAAGGACTGTGTTCATGATGATGGGTAGCGCTAAGCTGCTTTAGCTGTAGGCTTAATCCAGTAGATGGAGCAGCTGCCTGACACTATGGAAATACCCTGTGTCTTTGTCCTGGGTAGTGTGATCTGGTGGCCTGGGGCACCTGGTAGTTATTAACTGAAATGTGGTCATTATTATTTGCTAGCATCCACAGGCAGGAGAGAAAGCTCTGCTCCACTGCATGCTCTGACGAAGTTTTACTACTTCCTGCTCTTGTGAGCTCCCGTTAAAGTAGCTCCCAGCTTCAGAGTTTGTCATTAGGCTCTTAGAGCTGGCAAGGCAGATGGGGATCTCTGCTACAGATGGTGTAAATCTAATATGTCATCTGACACTGGCTTGACTGATGGAAACTGATCTGAGGTCCAGCCCACTGTGGGGCGTAAGAGAAACAGGCGGTACCTGCTCATGTTCTATAATTATCGGTGACTATCTTTATAGTCAGAGATAGCCTGATGCACATTGTGGAGTTAAGAACCTCATAGCTGTGATACATGGAGATGCCCCTTGCCTTGCATATAAGCTGTTCCACATTGTCCTGTGGGAATGGGAACACAAGGCAAACTTGCCATTCCCAAAGCTTTGTGCGCTGCTGTTATGACATCTCCCCTACTCCACCCTGGATCAGTTTTCTGTCTCATCTATTTCTTTGTTAACGTTTTTAGATGGTGCCCTGTTCTGTTGACTGGGTAAAGTGCTGCTCAATTTATTTCCATCTTGACATTGTGACATGTCCTTTAGAGATAATGACAATTTCCAACAAACCACAGTGTGATAGGCCCTCATCCTAATACCGTTTAAACATGTACTTCTTCAGGAAACCAAAGAAAAGCAGGTAACGATGCCATCTGTATCTTGACTACAAATCTGTGTCTATAAATGCGAAAACTGTAGCTGCCTTGAATGCGGGAGCTATTGCTTGTCATGTCAGTGCTACCCTAGGCAGGTGGACCGCATCCTCACACGGAGCGCAAGGGCGATGCCTTTGCATCCTCTCAAGCTTTGGGCTCATGGAGCCCAAACAGAGCTTGTAGGGCAGTTCAGGTGTTACAAAGGCAACATGCTGCCTTTCTCCACAGGAGCAAACTTGGATTATCCACTAAGGTCTTGCCCACTTGTGCTATTTAAAGCTGTTCCATGGACTTGTAGAGTTCCTGCCAGGGCATTAATACTATGCAGAGAGGCAACTTTTCTTTTCTTTTTTTTTTTTTTGTGACATTTTAGTATCGGTGGAAGCCCCTGGAGTGATCTCTTTCTGTCAGTTTGGCTTATTTCACCAGCAGAACCAAGGCAAGTTCTACCAGCAAAATCTCTGTTGCTGCATCTATTCTAGGAGCACTTGCCAATATGGTTATGTCTCTATCCAACACAAAGGCCGGTTCTCTGCTCAGGGAGGCCATGGGCTAGTTTCCAGTTACAAGTGACTGGTTTACAAGCAGGTAAATCTTCTGGCAAACTCCTGGATCCATTTCTCACTTCTGTTTTCTTGCTGTGAGTCAGGGAATGGTGTGAGTATGATTGATTCTCTGCCCACGGTGGCCTTGCGGGAATTTAGGCCAATGGCATAAATCAGAGCGCTCCCTGGACTGCTTCTGCTCTTGCCAGGCTTGGACTGAGCTTTCCCGTGTACCTGGAGGTGATGTCCATTTGCTCCTGCACTGAGCAGAGCTCTTCTTCGAGAGGGAATCTGGCCCATTGAGATTAATTCTTCGGTTAAAGCCTAGGTGCCTTTGCTTTAATTTTTCTGCTTCTAAGACGTCTTCTCAGTTGCAATATTAAATATCTAAAACCCTCAGGGATTCCTTAGCAATAAATGGTCCAGGATGTAGTCTGAGAGCTGGGAAAGATCTTTACTGACAATATGCAGAGACCATGTTTAGGGCAAGAGGCTGGCGTTTGGTGGAGCCCCAGCTCCTACTTTGCATTCTTGAACATCAGGCTAATTTCTTCTTAAAATACATCCTCCTTTCTCATTTTCTGTGCTGTAGCTGTACCTTGTCTTGACTGGCCGTAATAGAGAATGAGCAGTCTACTTTAAACCCTTATTTTCAAATCTCTTTTTAGCCTTCATATAATATTAATAACATCTTAGAAAAATAAAACCAAAGGCTATGTTCAAATTGGGTGTCTTGCCTTGGTTATGTAGCTTCCTGTTGTTTTAGTAATATTAAAAAAATATTATTTTCATAGTAGATCTAATTTCATGACTTTCTAATTAGCTGCCTTCACAAAGGAAATTTATCCCTTGTGGATAAATCAGTGGTGTTTCTCTCTGATGCTCTAAAAGTTAAGCTTGGATATGGTCTCAGTACAGATAATACTAGAAAAGAGTCTCTGCATTTTTTTTATCAAGTATGTCTAAAATGCAGAGTCCAATCAAATCCAGTGGACCAGCTCCTTGACAGGGATGAAACAGGACTGGCTCCCCCCCAGCTGGAGCCTGCCCTGCCTCTTCACATCTCTACTCACTTCTTCTCTTTTCTGACTGGTGAAGGTTCCAGTTAGTGCCAGCTGTGGTTTGATGCTGTGGGAACTTATCCAGGGAGAACCAAATGGAGACTAAACTGCCATCAGGTGATTACTGATCGCTTTACTGAGCCAATCAACTCCTGCAAAGAAGGCATTCGTGAGATTGCAACCTTACCCAGATGTCAATGTGTCTCTCAATCTTTCTGTGTGGGTTCCCTCTTAATACAGCTTTTCTCTTCGACTTCTGTCAAGGCAAGAAACCTAATGTTTTCCCCACAGCCAAGCTGTAAAAGCATCAGCTGGTTGGAGAATTTTCTTGAGGCAATAACAACAGCAAATGTCTTGTCTCCCCTTCTCCCTGCTGATGCTTACACCATTAAAACTAGCCTCTGCGAGGTCCACGGCGTTTATGCCCAAGAGAAATAGCTAAACCCTTCCCAAGTTGACGAGTCCTGACAAGCTCTATCTGACATTTTATACTGCTGTTTTTCTGACCCTGTGGCAGGGTAAGCAGATACCTAGTGGATGTTCCTGGGAAATGAGCCTGTCAAGCCACAGAGGAGCTGCTGCAGGAAAGTTTGAGAGGGTAGAGCAGATCTGTGCCATTTCCTACCCAGGTTGTGCCCTGGCAGGTGAACTGACTCATGCGAGAGCAGGATGGCTAATTCCTTTGGAATGAGAAACAGGCCTACAGCTTTTCCCCCAGGATGAATGAAAGCTTTGCAGTGTATACACAGATGTTTAGGATGAACTAATTTCCAGCCTAGTTTTATTCTCTCTTTGAAAATCTTGACATGCATCTGCCTGTGCAGTGAATTGTTTTAGTTCACTGGTGAGCAGGCATTTCTGAGGCACTGGTCCTCGCCAGCTGAGATGACCTTTTTTACCCCACCATGTCTTGCCCTTTCCTCTGGGGAGTACGTATCATTTTCATTATGACTTATTTCTTTTTGATATAACAGGAAAAAAAGACAAACCACTTCAACTTAACAGAAAGGGTTTCCAGAGCAGAAATTGCAGCCAGGTTTTTTTTTGGTTTTGTTTTGTACAATCCAAACCGTAACCTCTAACTTTAAAAACACCAGAGCAAGAGTTTGGCTATGGTAACCAGAAAGTGCAGTGGGTTAAATTCTGCAATGATTTAATTCTGGTTCTACTGGCTCTTCTGGAGCTTCCCCATTACGGCAGAATTTCTGATCACCCAGGACTTCTTCCATTCTCAGCAGGGAGTCGAAATGTTTTGCAAAAGTGCAGTGAAAGCTGAGAGCTGGGAAAGAGATCTGTCCTGGTGAGGTTCCTGTCCACGCATCTGAAACCCTCCTCGCCTCTTGGCCGATCCAGTGCACAACCGAAACAGGTTCCTGGGGCAGTTTGGGACTCAACAGCACAGCTAATCTATTCCTCTGCCCAAGGCAGGATTGGCCGCAACTCTGTTGCTCCTGACAGACGTTTGAAGGAGAGTAGGGTTTGGCAAATGCTACCTGTTGCTAAAATACTACCTGTCTTCTAAAATGCTTGGAGATAGATGCACTCTAGCAGCCAGGCTGCCCAGCATAGCCAGTGTTTTTATGGTGACATGTAACTCTGAGCTTTACTGCTACATTTATAAACAACCAGCTATGTCAAGAGCTATTTTGTCTTTTGACTGTGACTTGGACCCAAAATTTCCAAGGAGAAGAGCAAATTCCAAGCTGGCATCCTCTTGTGTGTGCAGCAGATTTGGATCTGACTGTGCAGATTTGCCACATGAATAGGCTGAAGAAAGACCTGTAAGGTAGAAAAGAGGGTGGTTATTAAAAAGCTTGGTAATGGTCTATGAGTCTTGCACAGGTCAGGAAGGAAGCTGTTGAGAGAAGAGCCAGGAGACTCAAGCATGGGGCTTTTTTCCTGAAAGAAGGTGTAAGGCAAGAATGAGAGGGAACCATTCACTCCTGGAAGAGCTCTAAAGAAGAGGTAAAGATGCTGACTGCAAGAGTTCAAGAGAGGCTGAAGGAGCAGTCAGGTGAAACCATGTTACGGGTGACCCCGCGGGAAAATCTGATGCCTGGTGAGGCCTCTCCAGCTGAGACTTTGCTAGACAGCTGATTGTGGTTGTTCTTTACCGGCCACCTTCCTCAACCTGGGAGAAAAGTCCCTGCTGCAGGATCTCATGCTGGCGGATGTCATGCTTCTGGTGCCTTCCCTCAGACTTTGTGTTCGGGAGGAGTTTTGACTTAGCCAGTGGGCTGAACTTCCTGCTGTGTTAGCTCCTGATGGATGGAGAGAAGCTGAGGTAGGTGCTGAGCAGATGTAAGCCGTGCCCTTTCCAGGGCTCTACTGATCTTTTCTTAGATTTCATTAAGAGATCTTCCTCTCTTGTATGATGAGCAGCCAACTTCTGGCTCCAAAGCTAAATCAGTGTGTTCAGGATATTCACAGATAAGTAGAAGTCTCAGAGATAATGTCATTCTCTATAAAATTTGGCTGAAGTTAAGACAGGTGCTGTTTTGAAGGTATGACAATCAAACAAATTGAAAACAATCTCTGGTTTAGGAGGAAAATACTAATGGAAAGCAGCTAAGGTGAACATCCAGAAACATGCCCTGTTTCGAAAAGGAAGAAACATTTAAGTCTACTGCTGATTTTGAAGAACGTATTATCCAGATTGTTAGCGTTACAGGGAAGTAGTGGCCCTCAGACATACTTGCGCACACTGCCAAGTTTGAAATTACTTTTCCTCAATACAAATATGTCTGTGTGTATAGCCTAGCTATAAGCTGCTTCTTAAAAATCTCTATTGCTTTACAGTAAGCCGAAAATTAGATAAGTGAGTCTGGCTTTATAGTTTGAGCAAAGGTTCTATATGCTATAATGAACTCTTAAATACCTGGATCAGTTTTGCTGAACTAATAAGTTCTGAATATCTGCGTTTTATTTTGCTGCCTTAGAAACCTCTTGCTCTCGTGTGAAACTCAAAGATGCTTTAATTTCCTGGAGTACCTTAAAGAGATACAGGCAGTTCAGACCGTAAAAATGTTTGTATGCTTAACAGTGTCATCAGCACTCTGAGAACGGTTGAATATCTGTTACTGTAGTAGGTCCTGTGAAAAATTAATCTCCAAGTAAATCTTAAATATACTACTTTCTGCATAAATAAATCAAAATAGATCATAAAGCTTTGAGATGTCCAAAAGCCAACCAATTTACTTTTTGTTCTGGAATTCTTTTCCAAAAGCCTTTGGTATATAAACTACTTTGCAATAACTTACACAATGTGCTGATAGAGAAGGCAACATGTTTAAGAGTACTCCTGACCACTTCTCACTCTTTTTTCTTTTCTTTGTAATACTGTGTGGCCAAGTGACAATTTTGACTCCTGGTGGAAAGAACAGCATGTCTTTTTTTTCCTTAAGGTTTAGTTTCCAGTCTGGTCAATTATGGTGCCACTTAAATGTGGTTCTATATAATTAAACTTGTGTGTGCGTTTTTGTTTTGTTTGGGTTTGTTTTTGGTTTTAGTGTAAGAGCTATGGCTATCTTGGGTATGGCTATGGCTTGGCTACGCTGCTTCAGTGGCTTTGCAGCATGACGCTGAGAGCTACTGATTCTGAGAAGAGGAAGAAAGAAACCATGAACTTTGCAACGTACCAAACTGCATGTGTTAGCATTAAACAGTATCTTTCTCCAGAGTAGGGTAGCATCTAGAAGCCTTTCCCAGGATTAGCTGGCAATCTGAGAATGCAGAGTGGTTTTATCTGCCCGGTAGAGTGCAGTAATACTGGAAGCGGGTCAGGAATGAGGATCACAAAGTCTAGCTGTGATTATTGCTTGATTAATGAGGCAGGCTCTTGAGCAGGATCTACTACTTCAGGACCTAGCCAGGCTTGAAGTCAAGGCTGCATAGAAAGTCTACGGGTACAGAAATCTCTGCTGGGTATGTAGCAACACTGAAAAGATTTGATCTTTGTTAGGTTGGTCCTGAGAAAAGAAGTAATGCTACAGCAGAGTTATGAGGATCCTTGCAAGCAGTAATGGGAGGTTGGAACATGCCGTACTCCAAACAAACACTTTTAACAGAAATTGTTACAGGCCTATTTTAGTATTCCAAAAATATTTATTAGAATAGGTCGGGGAGGGCATTTGTCCAGGTAAAAAGAAGGTAATTGTCACTGAAAAAGAAGGTGAAAAGGCTTCCCTGGTGTGTAACTGAGTAAAAATGGTCCAAGATCTGGATCTCGGCATAATGGGTGCGGGTGAAATGGTCAGCATTAGACTGTAGTACAAGCAAATGCATGAAGCCTGCTTGTTCGTTAGTTTTTAATGTTCTCTTCTGTCATAGGTTTGTATGTATGGTGTTTTACTTATTTATGCCCAGGTGATATATGTGAATCAGAGCTGGCAGCAGCTGCTGAATAATGGAGGAAACACCAGAATTCTGCTGGTGGCAATCTCCACAATGTGGGCAGTCATGCTGAGGGCTTGCTGCTCCTCTGGCCGAGCTGTTTGCTCAAATGCTCTTCCCTGGCAATAGCCAGAAACTTCCAGCAAGTCCTGAGGTGTTTCAGTGAAGAATGTCTTTCCACAGAGTATACCTTGACATCTTGCATCACGGTCTGTTTCATTTTCTAGCTGGTTGCTCCCATTTCTAATGAAGAGCCTGACTAGCGCTGGTCTACAAGAATAGCAATCCCGTCTTTTCACTACCTTTTGCAGCACTTCCAAAGTGCATCTTGTAAGGCTCTTATGCACAATTTCAAATGAATAAGCTTTGCTAAAAAAGAAAGCAGAAATGTTTTAATTGGAGTAACCCAATAGGCTGGCTGAGCTCTGAGTACAACAGTGGCAGAAGATCACTGAAAATCTTCTGCCTTTGTCTGGCCTTAATCGTATATCTTGGTTTCCAGGGCACTTGGAGGCTTTATTTTGAATGCTTCACAGATTACACTGACTAATATGAGAACAGGGTCATTAGTATAATAAATCTCAGGTAAGTGTAGAGCTAGCCTTAGGAAACCTTTCTATATTTGGCCTCTGGTATCCATTGCTGTAGAAGTCTGTAAAAAATAAGCCTTGACATCTGGTGCAGGGTACCGGTACGCACATGTGAAATGCTAGTGCTGCCATTTTTCCAGCAAAACAGGGCCAGGCAGTCTCAGCTTTGGCAACACAGCTCTGTAATATGCCTTGCTTGCCCTGGAGGAAGCCAAGCTCTTCCTTGCTGAGCACCTGTCTGTTAAAGACAGCTAATGCTAAAGGTCTGATTACAGTTCAGTGACTTGTTCACATGGTGATTAATTTTCTCTCCGCTAACAGAGGAACTTGCTTCTATAGCACAGCTGATGAAATAGGTATTTATAACCTCATTTGTAGGAGGGGTGGGAGTTGGTTGAGCTACAACAGCCTGGTTAAAAACATCTGACCACCATCACACAAGCTGTGGTCAAGGACTCACTCTGCTTCCCGTTTTGGCTGGGCAGGGCTTGACCTCAGTGGAACTTCATTTGCTTCACCCAGCTGATGACCCCGGGCTTGCAGGGTGCGTGGGACGGGTGCTGCCTGACTCATCTGCCTGTGTTTTGCTCTTCTGGTCTGAGGGCTAATCGCTATTTACTAATATCTAAAAGCCCATACCAGATAGGAAGGGCTGGAGAGCGTATGGAGAGGAAGCAGAGGAACCAGCCCGTGGTGAGGCTATCAAGGGAACAATCCAGCGACGCTTGCAGTAAACCAGCTGCCCTCTCTCTGCGGCTGCTGCGCTAGGCAAGTTAGCAGGGAAGGGCTCTTAATGCTTACCTGCCTAATCGCAAACTGTTGGGGATATCCCATAGTCTAGCAGTGACAGAGAAACAGCTACCCCGCCTCAACTGAAGTGATCAAATAATGCCCGAGGGCAGTGGGTGTTTGAAAGCACACCAGCAAGATTATTTAGCGGGCCCGCCTTTGAGCAGCGTGATCAAATTGCATCCCAATGAGTTTGTTGCTAATTCCATCCTAGCTTGCTCTGCTGCTGTGAACTGCTGGAGATATCTCTGCTGGCTCCCTTGCTCTGGCACACAAAGGCTTCTCTGTGTACATGTCTGTAACAATGTCACTATTTTCTTTCTTTTTTTTTAATCCTTCACTCCCAAATGATTCTGAACAGATTGCTTTTTCCTCTGTATAGCTTAGTACAGATAATACGGTAGCGAAAGCAGCGTGGAGCTGTTGGGAGGAGAATTAACACTTTGTTCCTCGCTTTGGGATTAGTGACCAGATGCACGCAGGGGACTTGGCTCGGGGAGGACTGTGCCCCCCCGCTCCCCACAAAGCTCCTGCTCTCGGGCTGGGATGCAGCTCTGCTTTGCTTAAAAACCATAATGGCTAAGGAAAGCTGCAAGGGGGGGGAAGAGGGGCAGTGCTAAAGTGTGCATGTGTGTGTCATTGGGTCATCTCAGTGGGACAAAAGCCAACGCAATGCTCCAATGGCACAACTGTTACCTGTTTATGGCTCTGTATGTGTCAGCTTTCCCATCACTTGTCACAGGCCTGGAGAAACCTCGGTTCATCTCTGGCCAGAGGGTCCGTCAGCAGCTGCTCCCTTTTTTTGGCTCTTTGGCAAGTGCACGGCAGCTGAGGGGGATAAAGAGCAGCAGCC
>NW_009186284.1:70060-70329 GCF_000690835.1 Fulmarus glacialis
GCGCGGGGGGGGGATAAAGAGCGCCAGCCGGTCGGGGTAGATTCCGCACGGCGCAGCAGCACGGCGGGGGTGGCAGGGGGGTTCAGCTGGCCGCCGGCCTTATGGCGGTAAGGGTGGGGGATCGGAAAGACTTTCTGTAGGACGAGCTGTAAAGGATGACACCAAGGGGGCTGGGGAAAATAGCTGTCCCCTGCAGACCCGCGGTGGCACCTTCCTGACCTGGGCAGCGCTGCCGGGCAGGCCCGTTTGGTGCTGCAAAGTCAGCTGCT
>NW_009186284.1:70374-110119 GCF_000690835.1 Fulmarus glacialis
GAGAAAAGTGCCTTCCCTCTCCATAGCAGTTATTGCACAAATGAGCAAGGTAAATGATGTTTGACCTGGAGGGAAACCTTTAACACTGGGAATACCAGCTTCCTCAGGCTGTCCAGAGGCTTTGGTTGGAAAGATGTATCTTTCCTACTTACTCTCTGTCTGAACTTTCTTACCTGAATTTTCAACATATTTCAGAGCATTCACAGACCCTCTCTATTCCCCCTCACTCTGGAAAATTAGACTTCAATGTCTTCTATTCAAGACAAAACTAATTAAAAGGTACAGGGAACAAAGCTGCTTTCTAGTCGCTCTCTCGCATACTGGATTTGCACTTCAAAATGTCTGCCTCTAACTACTGCTTGTCCTTCCCATGGAGAAGGTGGCCGACCACTGGCCCTGGTGGGACGGGCCGCGGCGTTCCAGGGAAGGAAGCCGACTGGCTCCTGCTGATAGGGCTTCCACCAAATATCTTTAAGCAAATATTTAGCAAATGCCCAGAGCTACTGGTAAGAACAAGGAAGTCTCCAAAGCTGTTTAAATAATGTCCAGTCCTCTGCAAGGTGGCGGTTGTAAGGGCTGGGGATGTGAGTGCATCCCAGCTCCTCCGGTACAAAATAACATGAATTTTTCAGTCACATCCCACCACATGTGGCTTCCCTCTGCCTTTAAAACAGCCATGCTCGCCTTCAATCCACAATGAAAATGCTGATTCAGCATGTAACACATGCTGCGATGTACCTTGCCCCCTTGAACAGGTATGGTACTTGTCTTTGCAGTCTGCCTGGGCTGACTCAGGAAGAATGAAGGCGCTTTGGCTTGCCTTACCTTTTTAATCTCTTAAAAAAAAAAAAATTTTTTTTTCTTTAATCTGGTTCTCTCCGTTACCCAAAACATTGGCTTTTAACTGGGGAATCCCACTTCTGAGTAAAAAGCTAGTTTTATTTATACTTAAACGTGTTTGGGCATTTTCTATTTTTGTAGTTATTTTTTGGCTTTTGTACTTATTTATGCTTATCCTTACTTTGTACCCACCTACTTGAGCTTTCTGGAAGGAACTAGACCACTTGTCCAGCAAGCAGTTGTCTCCAAAGCCCAACTGCAGGCTCGGTGCGAGGCATTTCGTGGGGACTTTCCTCTGTGGGCTCCTTCCAAGCCTGCCCTTGCTGTTCCTTCCCGGTCTCATCTGTTTCACTGCCGAGTTTGCTTTTTATCTTTGGTATAAACAGTCTTTGTTCAGCAGTAGAAAATAATCTTACCAGAAAACCTGGCTTTGTTCCACCAAGTCAGGTGCTTTTTTTTATCCTGCTTGGGAGTGAGAGGGGGGAGGAGAAACGAACCCCTCCAGCTCTGTTTTTTAAACTCGTTTTTCAACATCTGTGGTGATCCTTTTGCCTTATGGATGCTCATAGTTGCTGCTGGAGGAGCAAAACGTCTTATCAGTGCCTCTCAGGGCTGCTCTGAGGGGGAAACGAGGCCAGCCACACTGGCAGCTGCCTGTGCAGAAAGGCACAAAAACCTGTCACATCACTACACATGTGCCACACCACGGAAGATGGTTACTTTTTGCCTTTGAGTAAAACACAGAGCACTGGAAATGTTATTTCTCAAGTGAAGGGGAGGATGGCTTAGGGGAAGGGTGATGTTTTCAAACAAACAAACAAAACCAGATGCACTTTTTTTTTCTTCCTCCATTCTATTGGTTAATAATGACTCTTCCAAAGCTGTAAACAAGATTTCAAGTTTGTCAATCTCTTAGCTTGAAAAAATCAAGGAAAAAATGGGACAGTTTGGCAGGATTGCTATGGAGCTCTTCCTTTACTTTCTGGAAGCAGTTCAGGCAGCCCCAGGGAGGCTCACGTTATCGTTATTAGTCACCCCATGCGCTCACAGTCTTTTAGAAGCTCTGTTTACTCTTGGTAAGAAAGGAGAAAGTCCAGCAACAGTAAATCTGGAAACACGAACGCATGCCTTCATATTTACTTGGGGTTTTATTCCTGGGTTTGGCTTTACTGGTGACATAAAAATTAGGATGGAGAGATCTACATAGTTAATCTATCTGGTATTGCTTACTGATAGAGAGATCACTGCAAGGTAAGATCTTATTTAAAAAAGGTCTTATTTTCTGCTTCCTTGCCCCCACGTCTATATACCCTTCCCCTAGTTTTTAAGAGACTCGGGTTGCTTTTTAATAGCTCTGACTATTCACATCTAAAACAGACCCAAGCCATAAAAGAAGCATAGAGTTTGCAGTTGTTCTCATCAAAATCAACTGCTGCTTTTTTCAAGTGTTTTGTTGTCCTTCTTTAACTAAAATTTAAATATGTGTTTATAACATCCCTTTTTAACTACCTGAACTACATAGATGTCTGAAGATGTGATACTCCTCCCAAAAACTCATGCAAGCCACGCAGGCACTGATGCCTCCCAGGACTAGTCCTCTGCTGAGGGTTACTAGAGTACAGCCTCCTCTGAATAGGAGCAAAGAGGTTGGTCCTGTAACTTGAGTGTCAGATCCAAGAGGAAGGTGCCGAGAGGATTAAGCTGTCTTTAAAATAGAGCTTTTTGAGTGTCAGGCTTTTAGTTACATCTGTTTTGATGATAAGCTGACTCTAGACTGATATTGCAGAAGCGTGGCTGTTAATTTTCCTGCAAAGCAGCTCTGAACCTCTCCACATTGTAAGGTTTTAAAAGTATTGCTGCATTTGAACATATAGTTCATGCCTGATGGGTCCGAGCTGAGGTCTTGTTGCTGACTGGATGAGTCTGAGTATCCTGAAGGTCCAGAAGATGGGGTAAACAGGTGCCAGACTTGCATCGCCAAGCTCCAGGTTTTTCAATAGTGATAAGGAGTTAATGGTAAAACGAGAGTGTGCAGACTTTCCAAATGCTCCAGTTTTAGCAATTCATTGATACTGTGTGGGGAAAGGCACGCTGAACATTGCAGCTGCTAAGTTCTGTTTTGTTCTGTGGAACTGTGCTTATCTGGTTGGCAGGGAGAATGGCTTTTAGTGCAGTCCTTCTCTACTTGTAGTCTGTAAAATATTAGCAGATAAATATCCAAATGAAGAGGAGGGAAAAATAAAGACCAGACTTTCATACGTGTCAATAGTCACATGAGCAAACAAATTTAATTGAGGGATTAGAGGGGAACAAAAGCAATGAATGAACATTAAGGTTAACTTAACTTTTATATGGTTGTTACTGAAAACTATGTGATGTCACTATGTAAGATTTTTTTTCCCAAGCCTTAAATCATATTTCCTTTAAAAAAAAAAAAAAAAAAAAGAAGAAGTTAGGAAATGCTGACCTAGCTTGTATCTATGAATAAAGTCTTCTCGGTCAGCATTCCAACTCGTGAGCAAAGGCTTTGAAATCTTCCCCGCCTGTAGTGGAGCTGAATGGGTTAGCGGTAAATATGCAACAAGTGTAATGCCCGTTTCCGCTCTTTGTTCCCCTGAGAGTCATTTAAACAAAACAAATTCAGTGCACACTAATAAAGTGGGTAGGTAGCTATTGCAGCTTAATAGCTTGTGCTCGACCATTTTCCTTGGCAGGGAGTTTAAGGAATGTTTCCAGCTAGGTTATGATATCTTCATCATGGACTGTTATCAGGAGTTGCTTTTCCCAGTGTCAAGTCCCGGCGCTGAAGATATGCTGCTCTTTGGGAGCCTGGACGGCTCAGGAGATACAGCGTTAAACGCAGCGTATGTGCTGCTCCCCACGGCCCATTGTTATTGCTGCAGCCTTCTCCCCTTGCATTCAAAATGTTTTCCAAACAGAGCGTGTAGTGGGAGTTTGTCTGTTTGCTTTTCTTTCTTTTTTTTTTTTTTTTTTAAACTCTCATTGGCAATTGCTTGTGTCTAGCTAGACCATTTTTCGGCAACTCTACCTCCTTTCTTCAGCTTCATTTTAGTGAGGAGCAGAGTATAAATGTTTTGCTCATGGTGTCTTCTCAATCTGGTGCTCTGTGTCCAATGTAGCTATCTGAATAACACACACAAGTGTTGAGCAAATTTGCTTAGCTCAAAGAATGATGAGAACATGCACTCCTTCAGGTCATCACTGGCCCTCTGGAACTTGCCCAGTTCTGCTGTGGGAAACCAGATGAGCGATGGGGCATGGGGGATGGGGTAAGGCAAGAAGGTCTAAAAACTCTTCCCCACTGCCTGTACATAAAAAGAGTGGGGACAGATTAGAGGAAAAGACTGACAGTCACGATATGCTAACTACTTGCATTGCATTCATGCACCTTGAGCCATGAGCCTGTTGAACACTCCCCTGCTGAAGGGAACCCAGGCCATACTTTGGCCTGACCTCATGCCAGGTTTGCTGCAGCTGATCTGGGCAGTCCCCCCTGCCTGGCACTGCCACCTCCTCTGCGCAGCTCGGTGGCTCCTCCGTTGTGGCTCCCTGTGCAGGCAGGAGGTAGGGACGGCAACTGCCTGAGCCAGAAACGCAGCTGGGATTTACTTGGTGAGCTATGGTCTAAGCTCCCCTACCCAGCCCCTGCACAAGTCTTGTGCTGAGCATGTGTAACCATGGTGTGAACCTCCGAAAAAAGGGACAAAGTCATCCTTCATCTGCAAATGGATGACTGTGTGTTACTTTTTTGGTTTTCTAGTGATCTTTGGAAAGTGGTGAAAGGAACAAGAAAAAAATGCTATGCACTGAGGAGCTAATAGTACCTAGTTTCCAAAGGATTTGTATTCATATCTTAGCATCCCTGAGGTTTGTCTTTCCTTTTGGAGGTTCTCCATCATCTACCAAGATAGGAACCTGGACTGCAGCCTTTTCTTTGATCAGGACATCTTATGCGGGTTTACTTATGGCATCTTCACCTGTTCGGACCTTTCCTCTAATGTTCTAAGTATAATAAACATATTGAAATTAGCTGAAGGGGTCCCTAATTACTAGAGGTTGAAAAGAAGCTAGATAATGTGACAACACATCCCCTTTTCTATGACGCTGTTGATTTACTTAGTGTCCTCTGATGCTCTCCCAGTTTAGTTCTGCACTTTTTTCTTTCTAGCTTGGTGTGAATGCATGCTCCCCTTCTAGAAGATTGATTATCTAGAAACCATGCCTGAAAGATTTTTTAATTTACCTTCAGCATCTAAAGGAAACTGAAGTTCAGATGTGCGATATGATTAAGTGCAGTCTGGTTTCAATCAGAACCTGTTATTCTTGCCAGCTGAACTCCTAATTGGAAAGGAGCAAGGCATTTCTGGTGAGCAGCAGATTAACTGAAAAATTTAGAACACAATTATTCAGTATTCTGGGTCAAATTGAGTCAATAGCTGAGCTGAATTTAAAAGATCTTGAAACACTAACATTTAGAATATATTTTGATGCTTAATTGCTTATTTCAAAAGGCTTTTTAAAATTATTTAAGCTTTAGGAAATTGAGTTGAGCCAATATAAAAACAGAATTTCTCAGGTATTTTGCTCTGGTTTTTGTTAAGAAATAAATACTTACATCTGCAAGTTTGGTTCTGTCTAACAAAAAAAAAAATGGGATTTGCTCCCAAACAAACAAACCTTATTACATGCCCAATGCTACTAGTAACTTGTTCAACTTTGCACACATCGGTGGCTACTGTTTGTAACAATTTCTACAGCTGAACTCTCAAGAGTTATTCTTTTGCCTCTCAGAGCAACAGTATCTAAAATGCTGTGAGTCAAACTATGTGCTTTGGAGGCTGGTTTTATGCGCCCTACTTTTTCAAATGGCACAGATCACTGATTTAAGGAGTTCTGCTCAGTCCTTGCTGCTCCTGAAAACCCGGCCATTGCCATCAGTGCTCACCTGTGGATGCAGAGCCTGATTTTTTTTAGCCTGGTAGCTTCAATGTCTGCATCACATCTTACAGCATATTTCACATCGGCTATATATTTGGCTTGCTCTGGTACTCTCCAGGCAACTACTCTGAGCCCCTCTCCAGAACAGTCATGTTCGTAGTTATGGTCTTCAGCCACGTGAAAGCTATGACAAGAGTTTAACACAAGGCTTTTTCCACTTGCCCTTTTGGTAGCCAGCTGCTGCCTCTGGTATCGCTATCTGCAAATCAAAACAGGGCTGTTTTTCCCTTTCAGTGGATGTACTGTTCTCCCTTTTTGTAGCACCTGGTTGCACCAAACCGTACAGGAGCCCCTGAGGACTCTGAGCAGGGAGCGGTGGTGGGGTGCAGATCTGGGTGCTGCACCCTTGAGCGTGCTGAGGCTGAGACCACGCGTGGTCAGGGTTGAGCAAGGAGGAAACAGAGATAGGCGCCCATGGTCTCAGCAGGGAAAATGCTGCAGAGGTCTGTAGCATCGCCCAAAAATTGCTGTAGTTGTCAGGACTCGCTGCCATTGTGAAGCCTGCTGCGTGGTGGTCTTCTGTCCTGTTAACACAGGCATCAATGGACTGCCTATTCCATCCTCATAAAGAAAGCCTGTTTTGCAGAGGACATGATGCAAAGAGCCTGCAAGCTTGAAATATCTGGATGTCTTCCAATTTCTATTCCCAGAAGTCTTGTTCTAACAAATACTGTTGAATATACACACAGTACAAGGGGGTGCAGGGAGAGAGTCAGCAGGAGATGGGATCTTACAAAACATCACCAGTCTTGGAGCAGCACGATTAAATAGCCTGTGCTAGATCTTTTAATTCAAGCTGGAGTGATTCCTTGCCTATTACCTGGCAAAGGCTCCAACCTGATTCCTGTGTATGATCAGCTACACTTTTGAATTTAGGGGCTTATTTTCCAGTCGTCTTGTAGTCGTGCATACGGATTTCAGGATGTGCCTAGGCAGAAATATTCAACTTATGTGAGAGCCAGCTGGTGAAAAGCAAGATGTTGGGAGTTTCCCCACCCACTCCAGCAGATGGATAGTCTTCATTTGTCAGTCTAGCACAAGGCAAAATGAACAAACCTTTCCCCCATTCTCAAGTCCCCAAACTTTCCCCTTCCTCTGAGTTCACAGCAGCGGATAGTCCCTGAATTGTCCAAGACTGTCATTGCTTCCTGTTTATTTAGGTTTAGACATTCACAGGCCCAGTTTGGAAAATGACTGTGCAGAGCCAAGTAGTGAAATTTGCTAAAGGAAGTTCTGCGGTCCAAGAAGAAACTGGAAAAATTTCTCCCTCTGCTTTCACCAGCCTGGACGAGCTATTGACAAGTACAATGGAGCCATTGGTCTCCAGGCTCTCTCCTGCTTCATTTAATATCTTTAAACCTCAGCATGCAGAGCCAGGCTCCTTACCCACATGCTCCTGGGAATATGGTAACAAAAGCAAATGCACTCCCAGGAAGGGATTAAAGAACCACCTTGAAAAATAGGCAAATTGGAAAAATAAGCCATAGCAATATAAACGAGCAAAGGAAGAAGAGCACAAATGTATTAGTCATCTCTTAATTGCTCTCGGAGCCCAGTATGCTTAACATCCTGAAATAGAAAGACCATCATTTCAGTTCTGCATATTAGCAATTTAAAAAGAAATAAAGTAAAGTGAGATCTCCTGAGAATGAAATCATATATATATTCAAATTGTCAAACAAGTGTTTTTCCTGTTTGCAACCTCTCAGCTTAATCCCTCATACTTCATTATATTCAGGACTTCTAGACAAAGTCTTCTTTGGACAAGAGGAAAGTTTTGCCTCAGTTTCAAGGAAGCATATTTCATATTGCATGACCTGAGTGTGCCAACACGTTATTAATTTAGGAAAACTTTTGAGTGAATAAGCTTGAGAGCCGAGCGAAAGCTCTCGGCCTTGAGTATTTTCTTGCTTTGCAGAAGCCCATGCATCAGAGGTGAGGGCACCTACAGACCCATTCAATCCAGCATAGCCACCAGGTGCCCATCAGCAGTTGGGTTCCCATCCTTTAAGCATTTTCATTTTTCAGCTGTCAACAAAACCTGTAAGTTTTCTTGTAGTCTCTTCAACCACTTATCAGCTCAACTCCCCCTCTCCCCGTTGCACAGTAAACGTAAAGAAAATCGTCAAAGCGGAACTGTTTGTTTTGCGCTTAATAGACGCCGTGATCTGCCCTACAGACCTCCGGGGACTGTCCATTGTTCTCGTTCCTTTGGCATATCGGCTGTGCCAAAAATCATCATCCTCCGTCTTCTGTCAAAGGACATTTCCCCTCCCTTTCCTTCCTCCCTCTGACTTTCTTTTTCTCTCATTTCTGCTTTATGCACTGGTAGTATTTCAGCTCTTAGGAGTATTTGGCACAATTTCTGGACATTCATTTTGACGCGCTCGTTCCTTTCGTACAGGTCTGGTTTGGAGACATCAGATCCTTTCTGCATGATGTGCCAGGGCTATGAAAACGGTAGCCTTTGGAAATCAACGTGTGCACATATTAATTGCAGGTGCAAGATTAATGCTGTGGGATCGCGGGTGACCTATAATTTTGCTCAGAGTTGCTTACCTAACAGCCTGCAATTGTAATCAAGCAGGTTTACGGTCTTTACTATGTTTCCCAAGAGGTGTTGCTTGCAGTGATATTTTTGATGATGGAAAAAAATTACATATTGGAAAAAACCTTTAGTGTTTATAATTACATGGCTGAGATTAAACGGTACCGTGTTGAAGAGCGGGTGTTATATGAAAATGACCAATAATGTTTTAAACTGAAATGGTATTTCTATTTTCTTTGAAATTAATGCCTAGCGCTTTATTTAGTTATTTCACTAAGAATGTGTAGAAGTATGTATTTCCATGAATTTTAAAAGTACTTTCTAGCGGTAGATTAAAATGTTACTTAAAAAGGGGCCAGACCTATTACCAAGCCTTTTCATTTCCAGATCACAAGTCTAGTTTTTCTGACAGTTGCTCAAGAGTCTATAAATGCAAAAAGAAAAAGAGCCTGCGGCAAAATCTAAAGTCACAGCTCTGGGACTGGAGGTCCAAAATCGGATTTGGAAGTTCAAGCTGGTTTTTAATTTTCGTCAGAATCCAAGCTGTCCACCATCAGCACCACGTTGCCATCACAGATATCAGTGTTGTTTATGATTTCTAGTGCAGGAACCAGCAGGACCTGAAGAAGCTGTTCAGCCTCAGAAGAAATGGTCCATGACCCAAAAAGCTTTCAAGTAAAGTAAAAAAAGCAAAGCGATAACAGTCTAAAGGAGGCACAAAGGCACAAGGGTGACAAGACTGGTCAGCCCTGGAAGCAGAGACCTTGAGGCAGGCAAGCTGCTCAACAGTTGTCCCAGTGCTGCATAGTCCACATGACAGAGGAGACAGAGGAAGGGAACAAGGTGGATACGCGCTGGCTGTGTAGAGCTGTGCCTGGTTATGGGGGGTGACCTGGGGAGAAACCACGAAGGTGCTTGTCCTACTCTCTAGTAAGAGGGCAATGAAGCAGCCTTTGCTCATGGGAAGCAGAAATTCAGACTTCAATATATCCTTGTGGAGAGGCTGATGACTGCCAAAGACTAGAGTGGGTTTTGCCTCTGTACGTTAATCACAGCTTGGAGAAAGCTTGGGTGAATGGTACATCTTGCTATACTAATTCCAGAATGAAGCATAATTTCCTTCTGCAGTGCTCCCAATCTCGGTGCACTTCGTCAGAGCCAAATGCACATGCACCGGTTTCTCAAATGAGCTCAGCGGGAGCGGTGGCATTTGCAGCATCTGTTAAGCTGACTTCCAGCCCTCCGCTGCTGGTGGATTCCATAAGTAACAGTGGAGACAGCAGAAATATCAACATCAAAGGGAAGGAATTCAAAGAAAGAGTATTTGAAATGAGGTCTTTAAATACGGTTGGTTTTCATGCGTGTTCACTAATCCTGTATTGCTGAGAGCTAATACTTAAATCAAGGGTCACTGAAGGAGAATGAATGGGGAAAAGCAGTTTTTGAGGAACACCTGTGGAACAGGATCCCCACTATCAACTTCATACAGTGGGACCAAAGGAAATTATTTGTTTCAAATTTGTACCTGGTGTATGTCCTACAGCCCTGGAGCTTTCCCTCGTTATGTCAGGGTAACTGCTCTCGAGTTTAGGTACAGTGGGACCAAAGGAAATTCTTTGTTTCAAATTTGTACCTGGTGTTATGTCCTACAGCCCTGGAGCTTTCCCTCATTATGTCAGGGTAACTGCTCTCGAGTTTAGCTATAAGGAAGGGAAACCACAAAAAAAAAAGTTTCTGTTAGAAACACAGGATATCCACAGTGCGCTGGACTTGACTTTTAGAGTGGAGAGACAGGGCCTTGGCAGTGCTGTCAAGCTACAACTATGGAGGGAGTTTTCACCTTGCCTTAACAAGGAGAGAACTGGGCATAATGTACCACAAGGGAGCAGAAAAATGGCCATTGGGCTTGAAAGGCTGAGCTCCTGCAATCGCTCTGAGCGATGCTCCAGACCCACATAACATTAGCTGTGTTTTACAGTCAGCGACTGAGGAAAGCCTATCGTTGTTGGGCCATTTTGGTGATTACCTGTGCCTGCCGGATGGCCGTGGCAGCTGAATGACAAGACCACAGGACAAACTAGCAGGGGAGAAAACTGACATTATTCCTAGCGGAGCATCACGCTGACACCCTGGCTTCCTGCTGCAAAAACAGGAAATGTTTTTTTCTGGAACAACGATGGACTAAATTCAGCACTGGGGTACACTCACAAGAGTCCCTGCACCTTTACAACTATGCAGTTTTCTGTGCCCAGTGTCCCAGGAATAATAACTAAAGAGAGAAAAGGCTTTTTAGGCAGGTTCATTTTGTCTTGCCTGTTAAAGATGGAGACCGTGGGGGTTTGCATGCTCTGGTATTTTGGCCAATCCACTCCAAAATGGTCCAGCTGGTTGGACTCCTACTAGCTGTTCAGCGACACTATTCTTTAGTGTGTTTCACTGTGAATTGTTTCAGTACTGAGCTCAAATTTTCCTCTGTGATTTCTCACCCCCACCTTCCTGGAGCACCTGCAAGGCACCCAATGGGTACCAATAACAAGGCTAGGAGCAGGGATGGACGGGCAATACCTCTTTTCTTTTCTTTTTCTTCTTTATTTTAAGGTGAGCTTCTCAGAATTGAACTGTCAAAACTACTTGTCTAGTTTTCTGTTGTAAACCCGCCTAGGTTTGAATTGTTAGAGAGTTTTCTAAGAGCAGCAATGGAATGGATTATTTCAGATAATTTGAAAAGTTTCCAATATACATTGTTAAAAGGCTTTTTTTTTCCTTCTTTCCCTTTATGGCTAGTACCATCAGGCTCTTTAGTATCAACAAAATTAATCTGTACTGATACAATTTGAATATTCATACACTTTTCTAACTGAGGGAATCTGGAATATCAACTATTTTGCATGTGTGGGATGATGATACAGAAGTAGAAAGATTCTTGTTGAGGTATGTGCTGATGGGTTAAGTGTTTGGTATGACTCTGGGGCAATCAAATTACTAGTGCAAGCTTTTGAAACTATCTCACTGAACATAAATACCTAGAAAGACTGAATATAGACTGTACACACAAGCTCTAGGGGTTTTGTTTGATTTATTTTCTAAGCCAAACTCAACTTCATTTGAGCATAGTGAACTACATAAAGTATTTCTTTCTATACAATTAAACAATTCTTTTAAAATAATTATCCCCTTCTGTCCTTAACCTATATACACTCCTCCCTGATAGGTGCTTTCAACAAGCTGAAAGTTCACCCTCTCACAAATAAGCATGGCTCTCCAGGCAAAAGTCCAGCCCTCACAGCAAGCCTTGTCCTGGGCAGGATGAAGCAATCGACATCGAGATCTCCACTGAGCAGAGCCTCACAGAGGGGAACTTGTTGCTATTTCATTCTGCAGCTGAAGAAACATGCAGTAGTGGCAGGGAGCCTTGGGGCAGCTGATTTAAAGATTGATTTTGCAAGCTGTTCCTTACTATCTGGCATTCATAAAATTCACCTTGAATAACTGGTTTTCCTACTGAACTCTTAAACTCTTGCCAGAAGAGCATCCTGCTGGCTGAACGTATTCAGACCATCTCTTGAGCTACACCAGATGGTACCAGCCGCACTGAAATCCCATGAGTAGTGATTTTTTTTTTCCCTGCCAGTTATAAGGATCTGCTCTACTACTTTTCCTGGGAACTTTGCTAATGCAAGCGGTAAAGGCTCTCCTCAGACAGAGCCTCCCACTGGCTTCAGCTCTGTTCTGAGAAAATGAGGTAGGATTAAAAGAGCACAATTGCTTCTGGGCAGCTGGTTTGTGGCCAGCCACGTGGTGGAATAGCTTGGACATAAATTTTCATTTAACACAGAGCTGCTAATCAACATCAAACATGTGAATGTCAGTGGCTGATAAATTTACTTGGGGTTTGTCTAAGAGCATTGCAGGAAGTATGTCTTGAAGCATCAAAGAGTGAGTTTTAAACTTCAAGCAATACTCTGGTTACACTTTTGGGAAGGGCTGTCACCAGATCTGTGCTGCTTGGCTGCTGCAGTGATACCTATTGCATCAGTTTCTGAACTTGCATGGCGCTTAGTGAAATATGCGTGTACGTAAATAGACATACAAAGAACAATATGCATGTACGTAAATAGACTTACAAAGAATGATGTTAAAAGAACATCGTAATGGTGAGCAGCAAAGACCTGGCTAGGCAATGCAAACATCAAGGATGCCTACTGAGTCTTAATTTGCTCCTCCTTTCATCCCACCCCCATATTTGTGAACATAGTTCTCGTCTGATCACACACTGCGTTTCTAGCAGGATGGTGAATGCAGAGTCGCTCTGGTGAGAAGCTGGAGCTGTGGAAAGAGGCCAATTCCTCCAAAGAAGGACTTATCTGCTCTCTCTGTCTGCAGTGGGTAGGACAAGCCATATCAAGGAGATGTAGGTTAGACTTCATGAAGAAATTGCAAACAGTTCTGCAAGCAGCAAAATGCTGGCATGGAGTCATCTGGAAAGATGGAGGAATTGCCGGTCCTCAGAAGGTAGAAGGGGAAAGGAGCCTTTGGCAGCTGAATGCAGTCCTAGAGAAAGGCATCCCTTCCCAGCCCATGCCTCGGAGCTCCTGAGAGGTGCTGCAGATGTTTTGCAGCTATCAGTTGTTCCCAGTTGGTGTTCTGGGTGTGCCCACCTGCAGACTCATTTGAAGCATTAAACCCTAAAAATTTAAACTGAAATTAGCAGAATATGCGCTCTGAATATGTGATTTTGACCTTTCCAGAAAGCTATATCTTACTGTGCGTCAGCTGCCTTTCTGTAAAATGAGGGTAATACAGCATTTTCAGGGGATTGCATAAGTAAGTTTGTTAATACTTTCAAAGCGCTTGGATGTAGCGATGCGCAGTGAGGATGAGGCCATAAGGAAATGATGAATTTTGTCCCCACGGCGGGATCTGAACACCGTGCCATCAAGAAAGCCAAGGGCCACATGCTGAGTAACAAGAAGAAAACAAAATATTGAATGACTGCTGATTAAGTGAGCACTTTTCATTCTTTGTGTTGAATGAGGCAGTAATGCCAGGAAAAAGTAGTATGTGGTATCTTATTGAAGACTGTATAATAATTCAGTCTCTTTTTGCATAAGGATTAAGGTGGCTGATTTGCCTCATCCTTCTGTGAGGAATTTAAAACATTCCCATGCTTCATGCAAGCATCTACCATAAACTAAGAAATAGAAACAACCCAAACAGCAAAAAAATTAGCTCTGTAAATCTGATGTCTGTGTGATTTGCCAGCTGGTGGATCACTCAGCCCAGCACGTGGACAAGCTGACAGCAGTGGCAGGCTGATCTTCTCCAGGCTGATCAGTGCTAGGGATTTGGGGCTCCTTTGCCAGGAGTTGGACAAATGTTGATGCATAGCAGGGGAACAATGAGGTTTGGGTATCCTGGCTTCATCCTGATTTGGGAGAGGGTATACTGAAGCAGGCATGGACTTTTTTGTCCCAGTCTTTGTTCTACTTTGTTTTCCCTGACAAGTCCCAGATACATCCTGTGGCTACTGTCTTGGGCTGCCCAACTGCTTTGGATCATCTTAGACAAAAAATTTAAAAATGAACAACTTCTGATACCCCCACCCTGCAGAAATGACCCAACTGTTGTGCTTTTTTGTGAGAGGTGTTGGGCAGCTTACATGTTGCAGCTCTGTTTGCAATATCCTGTAGCTGTGTTGTTACTGGCAGCAACGGCCTGGGGCTGCGAGGCAGAAACTGTAGGAAGATTTAAAAGGTCTTATTGCAACAACTGATAGAGCTGGAGGAAAAAACTTGGCAAGCATTAAGACCTGAAGATGGACTTATGTTCCGAGAGCTCACTTGTTTGGAAATCAGCTATGCCACTGAGGGCTACTACATCACCATACAAACCTCTCCGGTCTTCAACATGTCAAGCAGGGAGTACATTAGACAACATGGTGCTGTGGTCCCACAGATTAGGAGTGAGCTGCGTAAAAGGAGTATAGTATGTCTTGTATGGGGCTTGGAGGGTGGGGGGCTACTCTAATACGATGATGGTACTTGAAGGTGCCTCATCTTTCCATAGAGAAGATGAGGTTGGGCTATGTTGTGTTTCAGCTGCCCAGGGCCAACCAGGAGCTCTAGGTAGTCTGCACCGAATGAAAGCCTCCCACTTTTTGAGGTTTAGGCATTCCTCCAGGCCCCAAGCACTGAGGCACAAGAAATGAGTTGTATCAACCCCCTCTTCCTCCCTCCCCGCTGCCTCATGCACCCCTCAGCTCTCTCCCTGCCCAGAGCCATGTCACACCAGCTAGCCCCCCTGCAAAGCTCCCCTGGCCGTCCCTGCCCCACTGTTTCAGGTGATTAGCCAAAAAACACTGGAAGAAAAAGAGTGTTTTATTCTCCCTGCTAACATTCTCACCGCAGAGGACTGGGAATGTCAAAATACAGAGTAGGTGACGATGCCCTATCGAAAGTCAGGGGAGGGGAAAAGCTGTATATTGAAGTGACAACAAAGAGCTATATAATAAATAGTGGGCAATTAACAGGCTTCGGGGATTTCCCTCCTCTCCACCCTACCACCAAGTGTACAACACCAGGGATCTTTCTCCATGGGATGCTGGCTTTTGCATCTGTCACTTGCTACCCTTTTCTTCTGATGTGGCAATCAGCAGGGGAAAAAAAACCTGCTTTTCCCCAGCCCTCCCTGTAAGTAAACCTAAGTCATGCTCTGGCTTCCAGATTTCCTCTGTACTTCAGGAACAAACATAGGGCTTCTGTCCATCATCTAGGAATTGCTATGCATGGTATAACTACCTGCTAGAAGAAGAGGCTATCAGCCTCTGCTATGGGATAACCCTGCTCTGGTGATTAAAATTCAGGAATAAAGTTGAGTATCTTAACAGCGCTCCTGTGAACTGTATGTCCTTCCAGGGAGAACCTAGAGTGCTTTGTTCTTCATTCCAGCAACTTGCCTCCAAAAACTCCTACATCCTTATTTTGCGGGACATAATCTGGGATGCTGTCACATGCCAGGCGTTGCCACAGCATGCGAGAAATGCTGTGGTTCTCCAAACGAAATGGACTGTGCAATGGGCGGAGACCGAGGTATAGGTTTGCACATGGACACAGCTGACATGGTGTACATGTATGACAAGAAGGTACATAGAGGGGCTTCTGTCTGATCGTAGCTAGCCTTTGTTCTACCTCTTAGCCAAAAATCTGAAAGAATGATGCAACCTCCAGTAAAACATGTCTTATTGCATCTTGCTGTCCCTCTTAGGCAAATGATGCAACACCTGAGGCTGTTGACACATTGAACTGATCTCACAGCTGACTAATGAGGAGACAGACAAGCAAAGGTGAGCCTGAACCGAGTAACGGGCATAATGGGCTTGATGCCTTTGTGTAACTTCTTATGATCAAATATTATTGTATCAGCAGAAAAGAAGACGAAAAGAGATTATATTCATCTGGGACTCCCTAATTTTAGATTAGAATGTGAGTTAGTCAGATGAGAGATGCTTAAAATGAATAGGATTGTCTTTCCATGCACGCTCAGGAATTCCTTGCTTCTATCACAAAAACCACTAATAGAGCTGTGGCAAAGAGAGAGCTGAAATTCTCATTTCAGTCGATTTCTGCCCTCACTTACCCTGGTGCAGACACGTTCCTGCCCAGTGGTCCGCCTTAGCTGCAGCCAAGGACACTAGGTCACTCCTGGACAATCTTTACCGATGCTGCTGATGCTTGCACTGCAGAGCACCCTGCCCAATTACAGATGGAAAAATCCATATTTTGTATTTTTTTTAACTGAACACACTGCATCCAGTGGTTGAGGCACTGTAATTATAACAATTTGTCACTGTCTGTAGTGTTGCTGCTTTGTAAAACAAACAATGGTCTTGCAATCTTTCAAAACGCGGTGGCCTTAATCAGCTTTTTCCTGATTATAACTATTATCCTCAGTAGGTATTCAGCTAATGGTCCCTCGTTCATTGTGAAGCTTGAAATAATAATATTTGGAATACAATGCAATTAATTTCAAGGTGTCTCGTTAAATATATTGGAACTCTTATTTTAGCTCAACCAAAGTTATTAATAATACTTCTGAGGGAACATGGGTTTCTTTGACATTGTACTCCAAGACTTATTGATCAACAATAATAAAATCTGGTCTGACTTGTCTATCTGGAATTTCAAGTAAAAAGCTGCTGGTGCAGCACCAACAGCTAATTGACTGAATAATTCTCCCTCATTGGAGATCATAAAGATAAAAGAAAAGAGATCAGGGCCTAATTGTTTTCTAATGGAGATGGTTGATACACAAACTACTGTTGCATTAATTGAGCAGCACAGAGTGCCGTTTTCGGAGGAGAGGTAGGAGCCGAGCTGAGCGTGCCCACGTGGGAAGTGGTCCACGCGGAGCAGCTCTGCAGCGCATTACCAGGCCCCTTGCAGAACGCCTTCAGGAGCGGATTATTGCTCTTCTGAGAAGAAAACCCCAATGCTGTTAGCAGGGCAGGGCAAAGTCGACACCTGCTCTTTGTGCTGCCACGGCAGCTTGAAGCATGACCATGAGCAGTCTGCAGGATGGCATGTCTGTGACTGCTCTACCTTGGTACTATTGGTGAACAAGAAATGAATTGAATCCTAAAGCACTAACTTATACTCAAAAGCCAAATCCCATAAAGCAAATAAGCATCCACAAAAGAAGCAGGGAGGAAATGACAAAGGTATCAAATTGCTTCCAAGATATTGTCACCCAAATATTAATAGAAACCAAGAATTTCCGGGCCAGGTACCTTAAAGATCTCTGAAGCAAGTCCTTAGAGTCTCACTAGTGTGTATGTGAACTGCAAGGGCTCTGTCATTACAAAAACTCTCACCTGAAACTGCCGGCGCACCCACAGACTCCAGCATCCTCTCCCCAAGGGTGAGCATGTGGCAGGATGTGCGAGAGCCCCGTTCAATAACCCTTCCTATCTCAGTCCCACCCTAACCTCTAATGACTGCAGACTGGCTCAAGGCCTGAAGCATAACGTTTCATTTCTCTTCTTAAATTTGCATAGTTATTTGTAACTTTATTCTCAGTAGCCACATAAATTGCTCAGTCTCTCTCTGAATCCTGCCGTGCGCACCAGCGCCCTGGGGCACAGAGCTCCTTACTCTTTCTGAAGTGCTCACCCTCTCTCACAGTTTTGAAGCCATCACTTGTCAGAGCCACCAGTTGTCCCCATGCTGTTGTGTGGCTAGTTAGGGAGAACAGAATTTCTACACCTTCAGTCGTTCATAATTTCTTATACTTTTCCATCTCCCATTTCTAGCTCCTCCTTAGAGTGAGAAACTCGGGGGGGTAATCACTTTAACCTGAGCCTTTCCAGGTCTTTGCCTGTTATTCCCTTCTGAAAAACTTCTAGTTATTCAACAGCCATTTTTTTAGGATAAGCAGCACTGGGCTTGCTGTTCCAAGAGGCCAGCCCATTCGTTCATCTATCTTACAACATTATGACATTTTTTTGTGTTTATCTTAATCTCATTCCTTATAAAACCTTCTTGTTGCCTTTTGACTGAAGTTGGAGATTGAGCATAAATCTTCACTGAGCTGTCTATGTTTCAAAAATGAGCTATTTTCCCTAATTTATCTATAAGCTAAGGAGTAAAAAAAACAAATCTGGAGAGGGGAAAAAACCAGAATTTACTTCTCCCCTGCCCACTTGGTATTCTTTACTGCTTCATGAAAGGTTTTAGGGACTCCACTTACAAATGTGCAGTCTTGAGCTTACCGTGGTGTATGCCTGGGGTAATTAGGAGCAGAAGTAGATCATTAGAAGACCTACAGGTTTTTATTTGAAATAAAATATGTTTCAATGTGAAAAGCTAAGATAATCTCACAAATGCCAAAAATGTTTTCTCTTCTCATAGCGTTTCTTCAGACTCTTATTTGTGTAACTTGGCAATACTGCAGTAAATAAGGAAGTCATAGACTTTGAGTCAAACTATGGCCAAATATATGACATAAGATGCAAAACGGTGGAAACATTTACCATCATAACATTATTAACCTTCAGTCTCATGAAGATCTAGTGGATAATTATAGTTCCAGGTTCTTGCATGTAGACTGATGCATTTGGATAGTGGGATTTACGATTATAACTTTGTCTGTGCCGATATAAATACTTACAGCTTATCAGCCATCCCTGGATGCTGTTTTACAGCGTCAGCAAGTTTAACATTTATTAACCATGAGATGAAGCAGGAACGTGAAAGCAATACTGTTTCTTGGTAGCTTCTCAGTTTACCGTGCAGCATTCACAGGTGAAAATCCACCTGAGAAAAGAGGAAGGCTCATGCAGCATTCAGGATTCAGCGCAAGTGAGAAATTACATGCATGACAGGCTTGCTAGCCTGCTTGAGTTTTGCGCAGCAGGGCTCAGTTCGCAAGAGCCATGCCTGATGTGGGATCTAATAAGGCAAGCGAAAGGAAAGGGTGATGGAGTCCTCACCTAAAACAGATTAGGATGCTGAGCTCATACTGGTCTGCAGACTGGCACAAAGCAAAGCATTGACCAAAGCCAGCAGAAACTCTTGTTTTGTTGGTGGTTGCCAGGTAGCGTAAGCCTTGTGAAGGGTTTATTATCCAAATAACAAAAGACGAGGGTAAGTTTTCACTGACATAGAAAGATTACATTTCTGAGGTTCATCTCTGCACAACAATTTTCTTCCTGTTGTTGCTTTTTTCTGTCTTCTCCCAACTACAAATAGAAAATGTCAGAAGTGGGAGAGGAAAAGCAAAGCTCAGCCTGTAAAAAGAGCAGAAACTTGATTTCAGAGTGGTTTTAAGAGATTTCAAAACTTTTCTAGCACAGGGAATTTGTACATGTGAGCTGCTGCCTCGCCCCGGGACTACATTTATGAGATCGCTGAAGGCAGTGGAGCTGTGGAGCAGCCTCTTAGCTGTGGGGAAATAATCGCTGTAATAAAGTAATGGGCAGGTATGTGGTCTCGCACCCCGATCTCCCGGGGTAAGAGACATGGACAGCATCAGCGTGTCTTGGGCAGCATCAGGACGCGCATTTGTGCTGCTGGTGCCAGCTCACAAGGTTGCTCACGGACCTAGTGCTCACAAGGACATGAGTAGGCCATGAGGACATGAGAGGTTCCCTTGTTTCTTACCAAGCTCCTTGCACGACCTGTTGGCCCATCTCTGTCCATGAATGATTGCAGTTATGGTTGCGGCGGTCTGACTGAGCTGCCTGCTCTCAAAATGCAGCCTCCAGCTCTCAGCTGTCTTCACCTTCACATAGCTGAAAGTAAACGTCGGAGGGGATAGGGAAGGGTAGGGTGCTTAAACCTCGCAAAAGGCTGGAAAAGTCCAATTCTCATTCAGCCTTGTCCACTGGAACACCAATACCCCAAATTGCCGGCTTTTTACACAAGCCACTTGCTTTATTATGACTACTTCTGCTGGAGTTACTGACCACAGCCGGACTCCTGTACTTCAGAAACACCCACTTCAGAGGACGGCAGTGCACTGTGCGAGATGGGATCTGACTGTTGTAGGAAGCAGCAGAGCAGAGCAAGACAGGCACAAATGCTGGGATGGTACCAAGGGCTGGGATGGAGAACTCACTGTCATGTCTGCCCCAGGAATGCAAACAAGGAGTTTATAGCAGGAGAAACAACCAGCAAGCTGAGTAATTATGATGCAAATCAATAATCAATAAGATACATCACTGTGTTCCTCCACTAGTTACTTTTACTTTTATTCTCCTATCCCTCTTCTCTGGTACACAAGAGTTTCCCGTAGAGGATGATTTTTACTACTCTTATCAAGTTTGGTAACGAGGAAGAGTTTAATTTACAAAATAATCGTCACTTGCTGCAGTGTCTCCGTCATCCGTGGTGTAGCATCCCAGCCTGGCCATGGACTCCCATAGCTTCCTGCTTCGGACAGGCTTTTACGCTGCCTGTTGCCTACTCCTTCTGCCCCTCAGGAGCAAGTCACAAGAACTGAATGGCCAAAAGTGCTCCATGTTGAAATTCATGCTCCTGAAGGGGTTATACTTATCCTTACGTGGTCAAAGGGCTTTCATCTTCGAAGCCCTCAAACCAGCAAACCCATTTTGACTATAAGGCTTTGGGGGCAAGGCTGCCTCTTGGTGTTGTCTGGTGGCGCCCAGCACTGCATGAGCACACCTTTCTGAGGGCTTTTGTTCAGTATTGTGAGTTATTCTGGGGAGGAAAAAGGGTTTTTGAGGGATGAGAGAAAGAACTTGGATTGCTATGCTTTTTTTAAGCCTACTAGGAATACTTCCTATGCAGGCTGCTTTTCACATTGTGTTTTCTTCCTCTCCTTTGGGACAAACACTGCTTTTCTTTATCAAAAGGAAGGATGTAGTTGCTCACAGACCTGGGGGAGAGGGAGGTTGCCTCTGCTGTCTTTGTTGTATTCATTTGTGGATTTTGTAGCCTGATTTCTTAAGATAAGCAAAGCTTGTACAGTCATGTCGTCTGTGTCTTCCTACACAATTATTCTTGAATTTATTGGCAAATTTTATTCTACCTTGATAGAAGCGCTTGAGATATCAATGATACTAAATTTCCATAAGTTTTAAGGAAATAGATGATAGATAAGCACGAAAGATTGTGTTAACATCCTTACTGGGAGACAAGCTAATGAACTGATCCTTTACATCAGAGAATCCACATAGAAAAAATAGGTATCTGTAATTCTGCCGTCCGTGGAACTACTGTAGAAAACTGGCTTACATGCCAAAGGGCATAAAAAAAGTAAATATTGTATTGTCAAGATGTAACTAGTGCTAAATTATATATGCAAGTGGAGCACACAGGGTATGCTTTGGAGACAGGATGATGGTGCAGCCACTTCAATGGGCAAGAGAAAACACAGCAGGTTCTGCAGCCCCACTTCCACACGCTGAGAATCACAAGGCAATAGCCAGCTATGCTTCCTAGCTGTAGGAAGCCTGCTGAGGAATTTGGGGAATGACTACCATCTAATTTAGCGAGGAGGCCTTGGGGAGGACTCACCAGCTTTCTGACTTCATTTTCGTATTTGAAAGCGATCTACTCTGAGCTCTGGCGAGGTGATGCCAGTGCAGTATCTATGCTATTCCCAGACTCCTCATGTCGCAAATGTTAATCAAGAGCAACGGCATGAAGGGCAAAGGTACTAGTTGCAGAAAAGGACAGTGGGTCAAAATCACTTTTGTCATTTCCTATAAATCTCGCAGTTCTACCTCCAGGACTAAAACCTAAAACTGCCCAGTGTGCAATTTCTGTGTACAACAGCACAAACCTTAAATTGCTGGCACTGCATTACCCTCTGCTTGAAAACCCACTGGCTGTATTTTTAACTACACTTAGGTTGCATGCTGTCAAGGGAAGTTAGAAACTCCATCTCTTTGAATTCAATTATATTGATGATCCTTTAAATATCAGTGAGGTATTTGCTCTGTGGTGTAGCGGCTCCTGGATTTTTGTGACTTTCCAGGGTGTACAGGCAAGGAAGCTCCTCTGCGTTCATCTATCATGGACTTATAATCAGATGTTACAGAATTGTTTCCGTAGAAGAACAAGCCATTGTGTGCTCTAATTTGTGTCAGTTTAGCTTAGATAGCTGGAATTTTAAAAAAAAAGAAATTTTCTTTAAAAAAAAAAAGTGTTCTTAATCTACCAGCTGCCTGTAAATAACAGTTGTGATAAAGCTCCTTGCCAGCTGCGAGCAAGTCCCCCGCTGAGAAATGAGAGAGGCAGGGCAACATCTGTCACCGTGCGTGCAAATGGCAGGTCCCAAGTGGGTGTGACTGGGCGGAAAGGGAATGGCGACCTCGGAGGACGCACCTGGCTGAGGTGAAATATCATACTGTTGCAATTAATAAAAGAACAGGCACGCCTGCCATGGAGTGTATGCCCTGTGGTCTAGGAGACCTTCTTTGGCAGAGTAACATACCTGCCCTATACTGTTGCTCTGTGAATGACAAGGATATTAAAACCACTGGTGTAGCTTAAATCTAAAATTCAAGGCTGCTCAATAGCTTAGTGGGTTGGGCCCTTTGCCACCTCGTAGAAGGACCGATATGGATTTCCATTCCAACCCTAAATCCCTGATCTTACCCCCTTAGGGATGTCAGTTCATTACCCCGTAGGTCACTTCAAATGCGCTACTTGACAGGAGTGAGGGGAGTGGGGCTTGGCCCGATGGGAAATACTGCAGAGGCAGCGCAATGTCTGTCTGTCGGAGGAGGAGGCAAATCATGTTGCTCCTAAATGATCACTGTAGTCAATAGTGCTTATATCCTGAAAAGTAATTGCTGTCCAGTGGTTTTTTGCCCAGCTGTGACCAAGCACTTTCTTTCCAGGAGCAGCAGTGCAGGAGGAAGAGGTTGCTTGTCAGACCTCCAGCGGGGAACTGGAAGACTCACAGAATAAATAGCATCAAAAAAACCTAATCAAATTTGATTTTTTTCATAGTAACACTTCAGGATCCTAGTTCATTTTTGGCTGTCTTTCCAGCAGCGTACAACTAGTGATCGAACCAGTCAACCTTCGAGAGTTGGGCTGTTTGGATGGAATAATTGGGCTTTATTGGCTGTCTCTTAGGGACTCATTACTGGGCTTACAAAAATGGACAGTACAACACAGTCTGTATTCTCAGTATATTTTACTGGAGTTTCACAAGTTTACAGCCACCACAGCAATTACAGAGTCTCCATGAGTGCTTTGTGAGTGCTAAAGGGGCCTGGGAGAAGGCTTTGCTCATACGCAATTCTTGGCTTTGGCAGTTCTTGACTTTCAGAGGGAAAAAGGAAGATGAATGGGTGAGGAGAGGCTTGTCTAGTGTGCATTACACCCCTGGTACTGACAGTCAGGAACCCTGGATCCTCATGCCAGACTTGGAACCGTCACAGTGTGGGACCTTCAAAGTCATTGCACGCTGTGCCTCCCCTATCACTCCCTCCATGAAATGGCCCCAGGGGACGTATGACACAACGTGGTATAAAGATTAGTCTTCGAATGTAGATTTATGAGCTTTGAATGAGATTTGCAGTCCATGTAACATGGTAATGGGAAGCAGAGTGGTACAGTGAGGTTTCTTTGGTAGTTGCATGTATGGCCTAACAGAAAGCTACCATTAGCATGTGTTTTGCCTTGTGATAATTTATCCATGTTTTTAGTCTTGCTGTGGAAATTTCACACCTTTAATTGTTATCTGTGTTAGAAAATGGATGTCACCTCCCAATTCCCTAGCTCACAGCTACACACTAATTAGCTCAAGAAGACATTGCTGGTGAAACTAAAGCTCATTCATATGTGGGAATGGTAAAAACTGATCTGAGCCAGAAGTTAAGGGGTCTGCCACAATGGTCTCTGCATCATGGGACAAAACAGCCAAAATTTATTCAAAAAGGTCTAGCATTCAGTTACTGAAGACTTAAATTCCTACATATTGTGCAACATATTGGTTGCACCAACTAACCTGGAAGAACAGACAACAGCACTCGGGCACAGATACACACGTAGCTTTTCTGCTCTAACTTAGAGAAAATAACTTAATGTGCCATTCTTAAAAACTATTTCATAAAAATACCTGTCTTGTACAACAGAGACTTAGGGCCAGCCCACCACTGGATCTATGATTTTATCTTAATATTGACTTGATTGCAAATCTGAAGTACTACGTGGGGCTTTTTCCCTCTATTTTCAAGAGCAAAAGGAAGATGACAGCAATATTGTTGTTATCAATATGATGACATATGATATCATCAATACGGTGATCATCAGATATCAGCAATATTGCCGGAGCGTGCCCAGAGAAGGGCAGCGAAGCTGGTGAAGGATCTAGAGCACAAGTCTTTTGAGGAGCGGCTGAGGGAACTGAGTTTCTTTAGCCTGCAGAAGAGGAGGCTGAGGGGAGACCTTATCACTCTCTACAACTACCTGAAAGGAGGTTGGAGGGAGATGGGTGTCGGGCTCTTCTCCCAAGTAAGGAGTGACAGGATGAGAGGAAATGGCCTCAAGTTGCTCCAGGGGAGGTTTAGATTGGATATTAGGAAAAATGTCTTCACCAAAAGGGTTGTCAAGCACTGGAACAGGCTGCCGAGGGAACTGGTTGAGTCACCATCCCTGGAGGTATTTAAAAGACCTGTAGATGTGGTGCTTAGGGACATGGTTTAGTGGTGGACTTGGTAGTGCTAGGTTAATGGTTGGACTTGACGATCTTAAAGGTCTTTTCCAACTTAAACGATTCTATGATTATATGAATATTCAAAGCCTAATCTATTGAGCTCAAGTTATCAGTTAACTTGTGCTGAACTGATAAGCTGTGCTTATTGTTTAAGTTAACTTCTTAAGTTTCAAGCAAACAATACAAGCTCACTCATACAATTGCATGAAATACCACTTGGCCTGCGGGGACACTCCTGCTGTGTCTACACATATTTCATCTCATCTGTTTCAATGGTATCTCCACCATATTGTAGTTGGCAGTTGGCTGATGATACCAGCTACTTAGAAGTTCATTTCTGCTCTTGCTGACAGCTTAGTGTAAGTTGTCTTAAAGGATCAAAGAGGATGTGCTGGTTTTCTTTGCATGTTGCAAAGGCACCTGATAAATCAGAAAGTTTAACACAGCTATACAATTACAACACACAGCTGCATGCAGCTACATAGTACATTAAAATCTTGATTACACATTGAAACTAAACTGCAAAATACATTTATACCCATTCCTTAATTATTCAACAAAATGCTGGCAGCTTGAGTGAGCTGTGAATGGGTAAGCTTGGGACCCGCAGGAAGCCTCACTGGCTTTCTCTTAGTTTCAGCAAACAAATAGAATTTGGAGTGCAATTCGCTCCCCTGGAGAGGATCAGTGCAAAACATATGCATCTTGAAGACTTGTTTCGAGGACTCAACCTGGACTTAATTGGTATATTTTGTGGTAGATCATTACCAGGCATGAATTTCACTCCAAGTGAGTACAACTCCAAGCTAAGGATTTTGTTTGTTGGAGTTATTTGTTTTAAGATCTTTACTTTCACATTTAAGGAGAACAAGCTGAATTCTCTTCCCTGGCACACCAGCAGAATTGTTCTGCAATTCCCATTGAATTACACTGTTCAAGTCCTTTAAAAATCCCGAGGTTTCCATGGTGTTACTAAAAGGCATCATTTGAAAGGAATGTCATTGCTCTTGAACAAATGAGGGTAGAAATTACTCAGAGAATTTTCATTTTTACCATCCTTTATGAGAAGTAAAAAAAAAAAAGGCTTTGCTTGAATGCAGTGACCCCAGATTGCGTCTGCAGCAGTAGCAGTTAGAGAAATTATGTCTTTATTTTGCATACTGAGCACATCGGAAAGAAAGAGGCAAGGGCTGCTGGATTACACCATGCTGCTGCTATTTCTGCTGCAGTGCAGAAAAATGCTTTCCGATGTGAGCCCCGAAGAAGTGAAGCTGTCCAGGTCTGGGGCACACTGGACTTATATCCAGGTAGCACAAAACCGAAGTGCCATGCTACCTGCCCCTCGGGACTGCTGAGTGCGGCTCTGTTTCCAGGCTATGAATGCGCTGGCCCTCTGCAGGTTGGCACTGAACCTCACAGATAAGATAACACAGGGAAAGTGCTGCTCCATCCCATGTAGCTAAATTGGGGATTACAGTCAGCAGGCCTCTGTACCCACTGCAGCTCCTTGGAGAGCCTGTAAATTCACTTATTTTCTTTTCCGGGGGATGCCTGGAAGGCATCGCTGGTGAAGGCAGTGGCTGTCATGACTAGTTTAATTAGTACTTCTGCACACTAATTTTACTAAATTTAGCACCTGTGTCTGCTAATCTACAACCCAGCTGGAGGGCATCGGATATCAAAGGAAAAGGGAAAGTAATTGCTCTGGCCTTGGGGATTAAATGTTAAAATTGTGATGGAGAATTTAGTCAATAGACACTTTTTTCCCCTCTCAGGAAAAAAAAAAATTGGTTACAATTGCCTGGAAAACAACCAACACATTGAATATCTGCATGCCATGTACACCCAGTAGAATACGTGGTATTATTGAATCATTTTTGGATCAAGTCACACGCAGGATTTTACAGACTGATCCTATTAATTACCACTTATTAGTTATCTGGAAGTAAGAGCAAGGGGGTTTTTTGTATGTGGACTCTGGTGGAGAGTCAAGGTCTTTCAGCACATTGTCTCTTCCCACGCTGCATATAGGGACTGAAAATTCACTGCCATAATGTGAGCAGGAGGGTAGACATATCCTCTTCTGCTACTATCAGGAAGGACATAGGGTTAAACAGTTGAATGTTATTTTTTACACTGTCTCCAGAGTCTCTTAAAAACTTGTTCTTTTCAGGCCTGAAGGAGTACAGACTCCTGATAGCCTCACAGGGATTTCAGGCAGATCACCTCTCCCCAGGGGATCAGCCGAGCCTTAGTAGCACAGACCAAGCTGAAAATCCCCAGGGCGTGCTCTGGTTCCTCTCACCCCTCCCTAAAAAGTGAAGAAAAAAAAAAAGGTGGAAAAAAGTGAAAAGCTGGAAGAGGTCACCTCATCTGCGCTCGAACAAGGCTCTTCTCTCCGTGCTGCTTCCTCTCCTCCTGCACTGCATCCCTGAGGGAGGAGATGTGGCCCCTTTTCTCCCCGCAGCTCCGAGGCGAGGTGAGGCAAAACGACCCCGCATCCGCCTAGCTCTCCTGCTGCCTGGTGGGAGCCCTCGTCTCGCCACGGAGAGCAGGGGAGGAGGATGCGGTTGGAGCCCTGTTTTGCCAGGGCTGAGTTTTGCAGATCCTTACCCAAGTCTCACTGTGGCAAAACACAGGGGATGGAGAGTGTCACCTTGCTCTGCCATCCAGGTCTTTTTGGGCTTCACTTTGGAGGAACCAGAGAAGTCACTTTTCCAGCACAATCAATAGCTAAGGGACAGGATTTTTCTACCTTGCCACATGCTAGACCTTGACAAAAAATACAGCGTGTGTGTAAAGTCAGCAAGCCAGCAAAATAAGTCATACTAGCTGAATATTGTAGATTTTTTAAAAAATGCATTTTCCTTAAAATCCTGCAATCCTACACTATTCTTTCTATTAAAGAATAAAAAAGAAAAGCATCTATTTTAAGGTTAGCCCTGCTAACATGGCTGAGTGAAATGGATTAGCGTGGCTAGACATGCAACAACTGATGTAAGGCACGTTGCTCTGTGTGCTCTGCGTTGCTCTCTGGAGACGTCCAGCTCTTACCCTTGGCTCCAGAGGTACGTTAGGCTCCTACCTTCAGGCATCTATATTGCATTTAAACTAGATGTTGGAAAGGCAAGGGAGATTGGATATTGCTCAAAATATCCCTCACCATCAGTGATTACAATCAAATGCCAACCGCCTGTTTGGGGTTTTGAGGTACTCCATCAGCCATAACTTATGCTTTGCTATGTCTATAGCTCTGGAAAACACGGCTTTTCTCTCTGTTTGCCCTGGTTTGACTTTTTTCAGCGGTGATTCCACTATTCAGAAACCAGTGACAGCAGATTTTGTTTCTCTAACTACAGATTTCAGGTGCAAATTACTTGTAACGATGTGCCCAGGAAAAGCTTTTACATTGCTTATGTTCCTTTTTTGGGGAGAAAAAATGCTTGAGAGAAATTCTGGAGGTGTTGGGCTTTTGTATATCTTCACAAAACAGATGAGATTCTTCAAAGTGAACAAAGTAAGTCAGTGATACATTAAGTTTTCTGAATTCCAGGAAGAAAAAGGGAAATGGTAAAGTCCTGATGGAAATATTAAGCACTATACTTTATCTTGCAAGAAAAAAAAATGACTTGCACTGCTGTTATGCTGAACAAGATGAAAATATATCCTTAAGTGGAGACGTAGGCTTGAAACCCTATTCAGCTGCTTTGTGTGCAAGCAGACGGTGACCCTGGTGTTTCAAAGAGTCGCAACAAATAGTCAGCCTCATTTGTTTAAATGAGATAATGGAAATCATGGCTTTTAAAGGGGAAGTTTAAAAAAAAATGGACTAAACTGTGGTGGGCAAAATTACAGCACTTTCTAATAAAGTACAAGGGGTTCTGTGCCTGCTGTATGTGGGTAACAGCATGAATGCTCCTGGAGCATTCACTGGATTATAGAAGGTGGTTACAGGATCTGTATTATTCCTGCTATAACTAAGACTTACCAATTATTGAGAATAATATTATGATGCAGCTTCTGAAATGGCAGCCTGCAGCCGACTTTGCAGGCAGGCTGTCGGAGAAGGCTGTAAGCTGGGAACTTGGCACACAAGGAAACTGTTGCAGAACGTATTTACCCAGGGGATGCTCTTGAAAATGTTGATAAAATCTGAAAACAGAACTTAATTAAATGTTTAAAGGAGAGGCTACATTTTGGGACATGAAATGTAAAGTGTTACATAGCTTGTTCCCCTCTCCCCAGTAAGACAGCTTGCCAGCAACCAAGCAGTTCACTTTCCGAAAACTTTGTTGCGCTGTGCTTGACGCGGGAGGTTGAAGGAGGTTCGGAAGTTCCGTGAAGACCCTAAAATGTACAGTCAAATCAGCGATACAGTCCTAACACCCCCATCCCAGAAGAGCTTAAATTTTCCTGTGATATCGGAGTGGATTTAAGAAAGAAGTTGCAAACACTGTGGAATTTCTCAACACCGTGCCAGAAACCCTGCAAGAAATAGATGTGTTAATAAAAGAAAGTGAATCACTTGTTCACCTCAGTGGTCTGGTGGATTGAATCCACCAGAAGAGTGTGAATCTGGAGGAACTGAGAATTTCCTTCCCTCTGAGGAACTGGAAATATCCCCGGAAAACGTATATAGAACAGGAGAACCCAAATACCCAAACTTTACAGAGCAGATGTCTAAATTCACCTCCTCCCAGAGGTTATGTGTAAGGTACAGTATCCAATCAAAATCTGATCAGAGGGTCTTCAAAGCTATTTTAAAACTTGAGAACTTCACAACACCAATTACACTGGCAGTGCAAGATATGCTGCAGAGGTATGGGTTGGATTTCAACCCTGTGCAACTGGTTACTCAGCTTTGCCTGTTGCAAGCCAGCTATCAATTTGCAGAAGGTCACTGAGGTCCATTCCAAAATATTTTTTGTTCAGCCAAACCAAATGCTGACTGTTTTGCAAAAAGGTGAAGCTGACACTAATGTTTTCCACGATAGTAGCAGCCAATCCTAAAAATGAGAGGAATATAGATGTCTAGTATCAGTCACAGCTCAGGAGTCTACACCTCATGCAATGAAAAGAAAAAGAAAAGTCTGATTTAAAGCTCACAGGAGTTTTAGGTAAATTCACTTAAAGAAAACAGCAGCCTCTGAACTTTGTCCGACTTGGACTCCGTTCCTCTATTTGTGTTTTTAAAAGAAGTAATTATTAGCTTTGTACCATTCCTACTTTGTCCACTTCTAATAAAGTGAGGAAAAGAAACTTTGCCCTAAACTTTAAAACTTACTATCTGTAACCTTCTTCCTTTTTTAGTATAGGCTAATGCTCATTAAGCACTGCACTGATTTGCTCCGAGGTCTTGGAGCGGTGGGTAGGACGCTTCGTTCCCAGCAGAGTGAACAACACACTTTGCATCTATGTTCACTAACTGGATAAATCAAATCTGAAAGTACTGGAAGGATGGGTTTAAGTATCTAAGATGAAAACTTTAAAATAACTGACTCCAGAAGCATTTTGCCATAGCAACATGCTTTTAAAAATAATTGAGAGAGGTAACAGAGAGTCGCTGCATAATTATACAAATACGTCTTCATCTCTTACCACTGGGTTCTTAATCACAGAAGTGTGTTGCAGAGGAGAAGCAGAACTGGGCACCCGTTAGTCATCTGCTCCAGGTAAGCTTATGAAAATAAACAGCAGCCAGTGAGGTGCCTCCTCAGAATAACTGTTTGACACTGAATAAGGAGATCACGAATAGGTCAACACCACTGTGAAACTAGCCTAACAAACTCCCTTCTGCCTAAAGCCCAGGAATAGTATTAAAGCTAATAACCTTACAGAGCCTTTTGTCAAAATCCAAATGGCCAGGAACACTTGATCCGTATGGAAAGGAACTGGAGATAAGAAATGTCCTGCCTGAGATAGTTGGCAGGACAGCTAAGCTGCATGACACGGGAGGCTTTCACCACGGTAGGTTTTGGCTCACTGCCTATCTCATTCCAAACAACCACGAAACTGGTGGAAGCCTTTGATGTTCTCCCATGACACGGTCACAAGTGTGAACAATTTACAACACCTGCAGTCACCAGTACAGACTTCTTTGTTTTTTAAATGTTAGCTGCTTTAAACTTGTCAAAGTTTAAAGTTTTGTCTTCCTGAGGAAGATAGCTGAACCCCTGGCATGTCTGAAAAGAGTGTCTGCTTGAAAAGAAATGCAGGTTTGCCAGCAAAAACCAGCCTCCTCCTTGCTGATTGAGGCCATCGGTATTGCCTGTTCTGCTGGCTGACCGTCCGTGGACCAGCTGAGCGGGTAGGGGGAAGCAGGGAAAGGCCACAGCAAAAGCTGTTCATCAATGATCCTCTGTTTTTTTATCTCTTAATCACGAGCAGAAGCCTTGTATGGATGAAAGTCTAATTTCCCTTTCCCCCGTCATCCTATACCAGCTTTGTTTCTTCACAATATTGTTTACAATTTGCTGTTTTCTTTTTTTTTAAAGCCGGTTTTGGTTTTTTTTAAAGCCAAACCTCCCCAAGCCAGTGGTTTTTTCCCAGCTGACTCCTCCCTTGTAGCATTTCTTCTCTATCCAGGTGTAAGCTCTCATTCTCTGGCTGCTCCTGGCAGCTTTCGCCCCGCCAGCAAAACGTTTCTAACTAGATGCCTCTGGCTGCAGAGGAACTTGCATTTTCCAGTCATCCGCTGTTTTTTCGGATTCCTCAGATGCAGCATCCTCACCAGAGAAAGAAAAGGCTGGGGCAAGTCTGCAGTGGGTCATTTGGTGCAGCATATTGGTGCGGGTACGGCTGACACTTCTTGCCGCCCCTGGGATAAGCTGGGCGTGTACTGAGCAAACACCCTGGCCAGCTGCATGTGCCAGCCAGACCCTACTGGTCCAGAGCAAAAGCAGCTGGAATTTCACCCTTTACTTCAGATGCATGCAAGGCTCTAGTGGTGTAAAATACAGAACCCTTTGGATGAACGAAGGAACCCACCTTTCTCCCTTTTTCTCTTTCTTTTTTTTTTAATCTCAAAAGTCCATGAACTCCTTGATTTTAGGCTGCATAAATTCAGGCCAAAAAAACATTATGAAAGAAGTGCTTGGTATTTCCAGGGTAGAGGCTAAAAGCTCAAGACAACATTACTAGCATGCTGGAAAGGGAGTTTTCACCTTTGTGGGGTAAGGTATAAATCGGTGATTATGCCTGGAAAGACAAAGTCTGCCAGGCTGACTGCCCTGCAGAGCTGTATTTGTACAAGCTGGCCTGGGTTCCAGGTAACTACAAATTATTTAACTCTAGCGGTGCAAGCCTCTTATCTCTCAAATCTTCAAACATTGATAGAAAATACAACAAAAATATTAAATTGTGTTATGATTTTTTCCCCAACCTCTTTCTTTCCCTTTTGTTCTTAAGACCTTTATTTTGTTTCATAACAATTTTCTTGAGAAAACCAACATGCTCTTTCTCCAACTTGAACTGATTAATGCTCTTATTTCCCTCTTAAACCATATGTGCACAGTCATGCTTGTTTTGTATCAGACAATAAAGAATATGTTCCCCTCCTTGAAATTTTTGAAAGGATTTATTCCGGACAACCGTGAGCTGAGCTGTGAGCCACTGGTGCAGGTGTCCCCTGTGGGTGGGCAGTGGGAGAGCATCCAGGGCTGCACTTGTGCAGATCAAATTTAGCAAGGTCTGTGCAGGGTATCCCAGTAATTCCTGTCTGTGATTTGGACTGGACTGGACTGGACTAGAATAGAATAGAATAGAATAGAATAGTTGGAAGGCACCTACAACGATGATCTAGTCCAACTGCAAGCAGGATTTGCAGGGTACAAGCAGCAGTGGGTGCCAGGTAATGTGTAAATAGAAGGATATATATATGTCAACATCACGTGGCTACACAACGCAGTTTAATTAAGACTTTGCCCCTTCTCAGCCTCTCCACAGGTAACATCCAGTTTGGGCCTGCGTTGAAGGATAGAAGAGGCTCAGGTCTTGTTGCTGTACCTTGGAGCTCACTCCCAGTCCATGTAAACACAGACTCATAGCAAAACCACTAGGTGAGTCTGAGCTTGCATATCCAATATAGGAGCAGGCATGGAAAGAAACATTCCCCATTGAGCATGTCTCTTATCCAGGTGTAGAGAAAAAAAAAATCAAAGGGAAATATTTCATGTGCAAATAAGGTTCCTGATTACAGGTTCCATTTTTATTAAATATTCCAGTTAGGTCCTGCAAGATTGGAACTTGGTGATTCATACATTTGAGGCAATTGGGCTTTGAGTTGCCATCCTTACATTTGTTTGATTTCTTTCTGTAGCATATACACGTGCTTGCACAGTTAGTCTGTGTGCAAGGTGTAATTTATTTGTCTGAGGGCTGCATTCTGAGTCACTGAGTTCCCTCAGGGTGTCCTGATTCCTTTACTCTGATAATCCTCAAAGAACATCCTAGGTGCTGTTTGGTTTTTGCTTTCCCTATAGAAACTGAGTTATATAGTAAAAGTGACAGCAAGCATCTGCATGTAGCAGGTTGTGATTCCCATTATAAGCGAAAATGCACCCATCTTGCTCCTGAACTAAGTATTGCTATTCCAGTCTCAGTATTTCTGTTAAGAATCTGTCAGCCTTAGAGGAGGATGCAGAAAATATATACATATATTTGCACTAAGTGATTTTTCAACATCAGATGTTCGGCTACCATCTTATGACCAAGGGAATGTAAAATGAATGCTGTTAGAGACTTTGGTCTTTTGAAGCAGGAATCTGGCTCAAAGCCTGTTTTATTTAATTTAATTGTTCATTTAATTTATTTAATTCTAGTATTTGAAGATCTGTTTAAAATACAAAAGCCACTGGACTGACTTAATTCCTACTCGATGTCACTACATTCCATTAAGGCATTCAACCAACCTGTGTCTAAAAATTATGCACACTGTAGAACTTGTCTTGTGTAAGCACTCATTAGTTTTTTTGCATTGTTTTAACATATATGCACAGAGAAAAAGACCTACATTAAAACACCACTAAGAATGCAAAATTATGCACTTGAAAGTCAGAAATTACACAAGGAAAACCAGCTTGTGTAAATCTAATTTGGCCTCTGTGTGTGTGTGTATTCACATAATGTGTATGTGTTATACATATACGTATAAAGTGTATAATATTTGTGTAAGTACAGTGAGAAAAGCCTTTAATTACACTGTTTTTTCCACAGAGGGCTTGCCTTATTCAGTGAACAGGATAGACCTGCTTCACACGTAGGTCGCCTTACTGTGAAGAAGGCTGTTCCCTATACAAAACTGCCTCGTTAACTGTGGAGGTAGGTGAATCACAAATGAGGTGGGAGACTGGAAGAAGAGTTGAGGGGTGTCACTGCTTCTCCAGGGAGTTAAATTCATAACTTAGAAAGTCAACTGGCTGGCTACAGGCAGGTATAGTGTATCTGAGTGAGCTCCTGAACTCCTCTCAAGAAAAATTATCTGGACAAACTTATGCAATTTAAGTTGCTGAGCTGAGTGAACTTACCTGATTTATCCTACTGTAAAGTAGGGGGTGCATGCGGAAACCGGTCTGCAGGCAGATTGCAAGGGGAACTGCTTTCTAGCGAGGAAATGGTAACAAGCAGCAGATGGAGGTAAATTCTTCTGGTGGCACAGCTGTGTCTAGAAGACAACATCTGTTCACAACCTGGAGCAAGCTAGGGTAGAACTAGTTTGGGTTCATCTTTCTTACTCTACAGTCACCAATATTCTACATCAGTACCATTGTCTTCATTAACCAAATTCATAACCTCATTTAAAAAAAATAAATGGTAGTGTGACAAAGTTTATTTTCCTGAAATCCAGGTTAACTGGATCTAATTATCTTACCTAGTTTTAATTTTTTATTAATCGAGTGCTGCATCAGCTGCTCCATCATTTTGCCCAGGAGTGATGTTAGGCTTCTGTCTCTTCCTCAAAGCGTCATATGATGTTACTCCCGTTGCATTTGTCTCATTTTATGAGTACATGTCTTGAGACTCTGGAATCTGATTTACAAAAGCACTGCACATTCACAGTTGCCAACAGGAGTTCTGCTTTGAAAATACAAAATGCTGCACCATCCTCAAGAATGCTAAACTGCTGGGAGCTGCAAGTACCCAAAACATCACAGTTTTCACCTTAACCTATCTGCCTCTGAGTCTCCCAATATGAAAGGAAGGTAATAAACCTTCCCCTTATGGAGACACTGTGAAAATAAATGCATTAATATTTGTGAAACACTTGGATACTTCATAGGGGAGAATTATAAAAAAGCCCATGAGGACATTAATCATTAGTTCTTGAAAGCAGGGTTTGAAGATAGTGCATTAAATAAGTCACGGGGCTCCATATACTGAACAAGGAGAAAACAAAATATTGAATTGCTCCTCATTAAGACCCAGATTCTCAGAGGCATTTTAAGTGCCTAAATCTTGCTGAGAGTCAGGGCTTCTTAAGTGGTCATCTTTTTTATTTTTTTCTTTTTTTTTCTTTTTTTTTTTTTTACTGGATAAGACAGGAGATCTACAAGAAAAATTGTACATAGTCATGTAATTTTAGGTTGCATCATAATGCACTGTTAATTAAAGGTTGCATCAGAATGCATGTACACAAGATTTGGGACACAAATTAACATTGCCCAAGCAATCTTAGTTACAGCATTTACCAACACCAGATTGCTTGGCTTTGCAACATTGATGATCTTTTCCAATAGTTAGTGTACAAATAATTTTCTCTGGTTTTAGGGATAATAAACAAAGCACCCATATTCCCCATCATGCTCACATCTCTAGCAGATGGGGGATGGGAACCCTTCCTCTGCTGCATCGCTCCCCGTGTGGGGCACAGACCTCTGCCAGCAGAGTAAATGACACAAGTAATAGGTTGTCATCTTCCATTTGAATCAGCATCAAGGAGGGACAGAACATTTTGCCAGTGAGTTTCACTAGTGTTTGCTGACATCAGAAGAATGGTAAAAGTCAGGTGTCTTTCGTTCAATCAAGATTGGAGGAGAGCGCATTGAAATGAATACAGGCTTTTCTGCCTGTTCCCCAAGTGGCTTAGCCCCTTTTACCATTTTCAACTCATTCTTTTTTCTTTCTATTTATCTTGTTCCACATCCAGCTCTCACAGTACTCACCTGGCCCTCCTGAACTGAAAAATCCCCTGTAGCATCTGGATAAAGCCCTGAGCATCCTGATCTGACCCCATAGCTGATCCTGCTTTGAGAGGAGGTGGGACTGGAGACCTCCTGATCCCTTCCAACCTAAATTATCCTGTGATCTGACGAACGCATTGTGCTTTCCTCCATTATATAAATAGTCTGCATCCCAATAGGTAATTTTATTAATTGATCTTTGCACCAAGTGGCTTTGGTTTATTGCGTTGTCATAATTTCACCTCTACAGTACAGGATTCCTTTAGACAAAAAAGGCAACCAAGCATACATCCCGTAAAGCAAGAAAATATAGCTAGGGTTGTTATCATGCTGAATGAGGTTGTTGCAAATTCCACATAAACCAAGATTTAGTGCCAGGAGCTCTTCAAAGTACTGTGGCTGGCCTTCCAAGAATCTGGAAATGTTAACGCCAAGGCTAAGGAAGCTTGATTTTTCTTTTCCTCCTCTCTGTAAACATGATATTTCTCTGGATCCTGGTTTCAAATCCTCTGAGCCATGGTGGGGTGCTGACAGACAGCGTGCTCGTTCTGCAATGGGAGGCTTGCTCTGCAACGGGGTGAAGTTCACCGGTTTCCACTGCTGTCGTGTTGTGCCAGCTCTGAGGCTGCTCGCTCTGCGTTACGTCAGGGATCAAACTGCTCCTGTAAGAGGAGACCAAAACCATCTTTTCTGCACCTCCTCCCCAAACTGTTGAGGACCTAGATTACAATGGTACGCAATTTCCTCAATATAACTCAGTGAACGTGGAAAAAGAAAGCTAGAAGACGTTAATTCATTCTCTTTGTGAATACAACTCATCTTTTAAATGATATCTTTTTGTCTTCTACCAAAGAGGCACCCCAGAGATCCTACGTCGTCTATCTGAGGTCAAAGAAGCAGCGTTGGAGAAACCTTGATCTCGAAACGTAGTGTCTTGTGAAGCCTTGCACAGGAGAGAGAGGCTTGCCTCTGTAATCTTAACTTCAGCATTTACTCATAGGATCCAACAGGCAGCTGGAATATCCCTTTCAAATCTTTCTCATTTCCTCATTCAAACGAAAACAAATTTTCACAAGAACATGTAAAGGCATTTCTGTTATTTGAAAGATATTTTTCCATGAAGTTTTGCTTCAGTAGTACTTATTTCATCAAAAATTTTTTTCTTAACTCCTAGAAATGTATTTTCTTTCCTTTTTTGTCCTCAACCTTCTTGCAGTCAGAAACAGTCTCTCGAGGATCACTGTTTCAAGGGCGGAAGAACTTCTACCATGCAAAAATACATAACTTTCAAGAATAGGCTACCTTTGAAATCTTTCAGTTCCAACCAAAATCTCAGGATGTAGGAGCAGCCCAGAAGAGGCGTTTGGGACAAAAATGTTTGGTCAGCTTGAGTAAGGGTTGTCGCCTCTCGTTATGGGCTTTTCATTATACTGTACAATTTTATTCTGTTTCTACAGAGGTACTCATTCACAATACTCCTACCTCCTTCTCTAAGGCCTTTCTTTTCCCTTCCACCCCTTCCAAGTTTTCAATTCTTTGCTTTCTTCAGTCAAATTTCTCTTTCCTCAAAACTTTGAGACCTCCGTTCCCAAAGTCCTCTTCCCCTCTCCATCTCTCCCTGCCAACCCCAGGCCACGCCAAGGCCTTTTCCCCTTCGTGGGAAAAGAGAGCGAGAGGTAGCTGGGAGTTTCTAGAAGACCTGTCCCAAACGATCCCACCGCAGAAGAAATCTGGGAAGGGTAGGAACCAACCGATCGGGCTAAATCGTGAGCTCACAACACGAAAAGGAAGCACAGAGAAAGTAGGTCAGGTTTCCACGGGGTAAGCGCAGATGTACTGCCTAGCAAGAACACACGCGGACAAACACAAAAAAGCCAATACAACAAATAAAACTTAACTAGCAAGAGCATCGCAAGTAACAAGAAATCGTTCGGTAAGTACATCAGTGGTAAGAGGAAGTCAAAAGCAAGTGGATTACTCATCAGAGAGAGAAAGCTATTGACTGATGCTGCGAAGGCTCAGAGTGCCTCATGCCTTTTTTGCACCAGTCTTGGCTAGAAGAGGTCACTTTGTGATCAGGTGATTGCCATAATACATTTTAGTGACAAAGGAATGAGGTTTCAGCCCAGACTGGGACAGAACCAGTTACAACAGTACTTAGATAACTTGGAGGTGTTCAAACCAACAGGCTGGCTGGACTTCACACCAGGGTACTGAAGGAAGTGCTCAAACAATGTTGGAAACACTAGTGGCTGTCTCTGAGAGCTCAGGGAGGATGGCCAAGGGCCCGGCTGATGGAAAAAGGCAAAACTGGTGCCTATCTTTAAAAAGGGCATTTAAAAATAAATAAACAAATAGACCAGCCAGCCTTTTTTTTTCTCCAGAAAGCACCTAGTACAAATAGACACAACATTTGTAAACAGACAGAAGGAATCAAAGAGATAAGCAGCTATTAATATGGATTTGTCAACCAGAAACTGGGACAAGCTGGCCAAATTTCCGTTGACGATAGAGGAACAGACCTTGTTAGGGAAGAAAGGAGCAAGGACCGCAATCACCTGTGCCTTGGTTAGGCTCTGCACATCCGTTCATAGATGAGGGAGTTCAGTTTATGTGAAAAAGTTGGGCAGTGGATACAAAACCGTGGGAACGGCTGTTGTCAGTGGTTTACTGGCAAATGGGTGGATTATAGATACAATTCCAAAGGGGTCTGTCCTGCAATGTTTCATTAGTGGCCTTCAGAGATGGCATTAATCGGGCAGCGACTGAAAGTACATTGGTGGATGAAATAAGAATTCAAAATGATCCTAAGAAATTGCTTGGAAAGCACAGAACGTGACTGAAAAGCAGCAAGAGGAGTTGTTTTAGCAGGCAGGGTTAACCCCCTGCACACACAGAGGCTGGGGCACCGCTCGGCACATGCTGCAGGGGAAAGCAGAGGAGAGCCGGGGGCAGGCGGAGGCCGAGGAGACAGCAGGAGAGGTGGACAAATTGCAGCCGGTTGTCATAAAGAAAACATGGCGCGGGGACATGATAACAGCCATCAGGTGTAAAAGGGCAGTGCAACACAGGACGAGAGAGAAGGGACTTCCCTGGGCAGGGAGCACCAGGCTCACGTTTCAGCAGGGAATATTCAGATCAGACAGGAGGATGAAGCGCGGCCTGGGGAGGCTACAGGGCCGCGCGGGTACTGGGGGTCCCTCAGAGCAGGACTGAGGGAAGCCATAAAAAGGAATCCAGAGCCACCAGTAGATGGGAAACCTTTTCGGTGCCCAATGTAAGAAAAGGAGTTAAAGGGAGGAAGATCTAAGGAGTTAATGGTGTACAGTAACTCATTTGCAGAGACCCGATCAAGTAAATGAAAATCCACCACCAACTTGCTCTTCCATTTATATTCGGTAATGACGCCAGTCCTCTTCTAATGCACACAAGTATTTTCTGCTCACAAGCCACGTCCATGTGTACAAGCGTATATTGATCTGTTGTCTCTAAATCCCTTCGTCCAAAGGAAAGAATAACCGCACAGTTCAGTAATGCATGGGCTATGCTCCACGATGAAAATAGTCTGAGGCACTTACATGCTGAAGTAAATTTAGCTTAACACGAAAATAACCTTCACAAATTTGAACTGTCTATTTTACAATTAATTTTACAATTAATGTCAGGTCTTAAGATGACTCTTATTTTTTTTAAGTGTGCACTAATCTGACAGGCTGACTGAGGCAGCGCAGGTATGTCTTCCCGCACCGCTCGAGGTCTCAGAAATGCCCCCTTCGACTTTGGGCTCTTCCCTCCAGGTCCGTCCCCGCTCCAGCCCCGCCCCTTCAGCCACCCAGGGTGCTCCGGCTCCCCGGTGCCCCTCCAGCCCAGCCAGCTGCAGCGGCACTGCATTATTAACGGGATACCCTGTAAATAATTGATAAGGAAACAACAGCGCGCTGTAGGGCGAGAGCACCTCCTTCCCCGGCCC